>NC_132900.1:1425523-1490523 GCF_030463535.1 Salminus brasiliensis | reverse complement strand
TAACTGTCTGTGTACAACTCTGCATTCTTTATGGGTTCTTAAGTTAGGGTAATGGATCTATACACAGCAGAACCCTGACCAAAAAAACATTATGATGAATAGTTCCTCGTCTGTTTGAATGGGTGGGTCTTCAAATACATTTACATGCACTGTTACTTGTTACTAACCTTTAAAAAGGATCTTCAAGGATTCTTTAGTAAAGCAAATCTAAAACTGAGTGCATAGACAGTTGCTTGACTGGTTAAATAAAAAACCTTAATCAACAGCTAAAAATATCACTCTAATTATCACCAATAAGGGTTTCATGGTTCTCGAAATGGTTTGGGGACCTCCATGGGTTCATGAGCTACACTATACGTCCAAATGTTTGCGGACACTCCTTCTAATAAATGCATCCAGCTCCTTTAGGCTGCACCCATTGCTGACACTTGCGTGTAAATGCATGTACCCCGCTTCTCCAGTCCTTGCAGAGAAGTACTGCCAATAGAATAGGACTCTCTGGAGCAGATCAACATCATGACCCTATTGGCTCCATGCTGCCTTATGCCAGGCGTGGGCTAGAGGGGTATAAAGCCCCCCAGCATTGAGGAGCTGTGAAGTGTTCTCTGGAATGGTGGATGGTGCTCTGTCCAATGCTTATGGGATGAGTTGGGGATGGTGAGGTGGGGTGGTGATCATCCAACATCCTGACCTCACTAATGCTCTTGTCACTGAAAGCAATCAAATCCTCACAGCTATGCTCCAAAGTCTACTAGAAAGTCTTAGACAGAGACAGTTACTCCAACAAAGGTTAAAAGCAGGAGAAGCTTTTTTAATGCTCTTAATTTCATAAGAAACAATGAGCAGGTGTCCCAATACTTTTGACCATATAGTGTATATCCAGGGGGTCCCCGATTTCACAAATATAAACTTTTGACATGAAAGAGATACACATTGTTGTTCCGAGGGGTTGCCTTGATGTTGCTTGGCAGTTACTGCAGTATGCCATTTGCTGCTACAAGGTTGCTATGAGGTTGACAGGTGGTTGCTATGGCATCCCATATGGTTGCTAGGGTTTTCGCAATGCTTGATCACTATTACCTGTCGGGGTCTGTGGAATGTTTTCACACAGAACAGCAAATAATCTAAAACCCCAGCTATACAGAACCTCAACATTACATGCACAACAATATCCATTATTATGGGATGGACTGCAAGTTTAGAATCACTTCCCACACAATGTCTTCGCTTGCGTCAATGAGCTACACAAGGGAAATAACTCACACACTTTTACAGCATGCCTTTTTCTAACAGACAATGTTAACTGCAACTTCTAAAGGTTAAACAGAGGAACTACTGAAACCAGTGGTTTTAAAGGCTATTTGGGAGACTGCTGGACTGCACTCAGACTGTAAATTGTAACTTGGGGGTCCAAGCACCAGAACAGTGGGAAAAAAGGTCCCCATGGAGGCAGTTAGGAGCATCACAGGGAGAGTGAAAAAGAGAGAGCGAGAGAGAGAGAGAGAGAGAGAGAGAGGAGAGAGAGAGAGAGAGAGAAAGAGAGAGAGGAGAGAGAGAGAGCGGAGAGAGAGAGAGAGAGAGAGAGAGAGAGAGAGAGAGAGAGGAAGGTGTCAATTAAAAAAATGAACCCCAGTGCGTCGCAGTGCTGACAGCTGGGGGGAGCGGAGCTGACAGGCGTCACATTAGGCGGCTTTGGTGGCTCCTCTGCCACAGTCGGTGCCCATCCCCCCTGCACCACACACCAGGGCAGCCGGTGGCTCGCAAAAAAAGGGGAGTCTGGACCCGATGATGTTTTATGAAGCCGATCTTCTATAAGCAAGATCCAATCAGTGTACCACAATTATCCAAATACAAAATCACAACACAATAAATTTTATTTGAATAATATTTTTTCTAGTAATTTGTTTTATTAATAATTCAGCATCTACTACAAATGATTCAGCATCCACTATGAATTATTCAGCATCTACTATAAAGTATTCAGGAACCAATATGAATTACGCAGCAACTGAATATTCAGAATCCACTATTGATGATTCAGTATCTAGTATAAATGATATGGCATCTACTTTGAATGAATTAGTAACTGCTTGGTACGTAGTGTGTAGCTTGTCTAGCTCTGACAGTAAAGAATGTGTGGCCCTGCATAAACAGATTAAAAATACATTCTGTATTCATACTGAAACTGAAAAGTGTTTAATCAATGCACACTGCACTGGACAACACTGCAATAAACTTTTAAATATACATCCAGTGTTATTTACAAAAAATAAATAAATAAAAATGAACACATTCTCTTATATATTTGCTGATCTGTTGCAGTTTGTGATCTGTGCAACTTCTCATCTCCAATCAAATGTACAATCACATGATCATCACAAATCCTCTGATTCTGTTCTGTAGCCGATATATCCTTCCATCCCTGGTCTGGTGCTGATCATGCTCTCGCAGCATTGCTATCTCCTGCAGCTACGACTAATAACAGTGATTAGCATGGCGCGTGGGCCCGGTGCTGGCGGAGGCCGGCTCGGTGCTGGAGAGCGCAGGCTGAGGCAGGGCAGGAGGAAGCCCGGGAGGGTTTGGGCGATCTTCCACCAGGCAGCCAGCCCAGCACCACAGGAAAGATCATTTCAAGCTGAGCACTTCCACTTAAAGCCTTCATTAAAGGAATTTGTTATTTAAAATAGGCAACGCACAGGCCCCGGGCGATCAAAGTCCTGCTTGTTTTTTCCCTTTCTTTCTTTCTGCATTTTTAAAGGGCTTATATCATGGTAAACGGAATATCCCTTGCTGTTTTAAATAAGAATGTAATGCTGTATGTAAAACATGGTCTGAAAATGTACCGATCATGCCTCAGTCCATGCAGTGCATATACAGAATCTAAACTGCAGTTTAATTTTTTTGTAATGTAACAGAAACCCACACATTTACATATACACTCTATGTCCAAATGTTTGTGGACACTCCTTCTAACGAATGCATTCAGCTACTTTAAGTTGCAGTCACTGTTGACACAGACGTGCCAATGCACACACACAGCTTGTCGACTCCCTGTAGAGAAGAAAAAAACTCCATGAGTTGGGGGTGATGAGATGGGGTGGTGATTATCCAACATCCTGACCTCACTAACGCTCTTGTCACTGAATGTCAAGTCAAGTCTATTTTTATTTCAAAAGCACAGTTAAAGATTTCAGAAGCCAATGAAATATTGAATATTGCCTGGACATAGAACAAAGGGCTATAAAACCATTTAGGAGGAAAAAGGTTTTCGGATTTGACCTAGAAGCTTTAACTGTAGATTACATCCTTATATGTGGAGGGAGATCATTCCTCTTTGGGGCAGCTACAGAAACAGCTTGAAGATCTTAAAACATGTGAGCTTAAGTACGGGCTCAAGAGTTCAAGGTTGGAGCGACAGTGCATTTAGAGCTTTAAAAACCACCAATAAAATCCTAAAATCAATTCTATATTTTACTGGTAACCAGTGAAAGGAGGCCAGTACAGGTGTGATGTTTTCTTGGTTCCTGTTAAAAGCCTAGCTGCCGCATTCTGGACTGCAAGTGTGGCAAAGCTGACTGAGTAATTCCCATATACAGAGAATTGCAATAATCAAGGCGTGATAAAAGCATGGATGACTGTTTTCAGGTCCTTAAATGAGAGAATGGATTTTAACTTAAAGATTATTCTAAGCTGATAAAAGCTAGCTCTGACCACAGCATTGATTTGTATATCAAATTTAAATGCAGAGTCGAAGGTAACGCCAAGACTTTTCAAATTCTCACAACAATGCCCCTCCAAAATTATAGTAGAAAGCATTATTCCCTGGACAATAAAGACAATTACTCAACAACAGCTGGATAAACACTATGTAATTCCCCTGATTTTAAAATAAACAAAGCATTAGCAGGTGTCCCAATACATTTCTCCATATAGAATACCTTCCTGTTGTGTAAAAACTAAATATTTTTGTTGATAAACCCACAGAAATGTCATTAATGAACCTCAGAGGGGTATAAAATAAAATACAGGCAGCTACTCTAAACAGACCCAAGTATGACACAGTTTTAAAGGTTTGCTTGCTGTGGGCTATTAGCCTCGGGCTTCATTGGCTCCTCTTTTGCATGAGAATCTTTCAGAGATGCAATCACGAGGACCAAAGGCATGAGTGGCTCATTCAGTTCACTATGAGAGAACCATGAAACGATGACCAAGCAAAAAGACAGACACAAAAACTGCATTATCCTGCAACGGAGGCCATTATCCAGTTATCAATAGAGTCAGCGTCGATACAGGGCGCTGATTAATAACCGATAAGGCTTGTGTTCCCAGAGCCAGTCCATAATGTTTTGCTTCTTAAAGAGCCGGAGATGGGAAATGATCCCTTTGAGAGGCAGCGACAGTGATCAAAGTCAGAATTAATTATGCACGCTTGCTTCTTCCCCCTCCGCTCCCAATGAATTTTACTAATCTAATCGAGCTGCCGCGCAACGATTTCTTCTCTGTCATCCGCGCCTGTGTGGCGCCTGTTTACCAAAAGGGAGAAGGTGCGTTAATACGACTCCGGCTCGACTCCTCAGGGAATCTGCATGCGTCGTTCTCCATACGTTGCTTTATGAGGACGCCAAGCCGAGCCTGAAGCTCGCAGCCACCTCCTGCCGCCGCCGAAATCGAGTCATCTTTCTCAGTGAATGAGGACCTGCTGAGTGACATTCGCACAATGGAACAAACAAAGTAGCAAAGACGGCTAAACGACTAATCAAACACTGCAAAGCTTTCTGATATATTATTTCTTCCAAATCTCACTCTGGATATTAATTCCACATTTCAAAGACACCAGATATCCACCAAGCAGTGGAGAGACTTTCCCAAGCTCAAGGCCACTTCACAAGAAACGTACATGGTTTTCATAAAGACTCCACACAAAACTATGTGAATAAATACTAAAATCTAAAGTACATTGTTTTTTCTATTCAACTCACATACATATTTAATTATGCAATGAATCACGTCTGATAAAGCATCATCATGGTTAAGTCTGCCTTCTGATTTTGTTTCTGTTTGCTTTTCAGTGTCAGAAAGGACAAAAATGTAAATGTGAATGTTTCCCACAAATATAATATACTCAAGTATCCTTACATCTTATTTTTACTATTTGATACAATAACCATTTCTTTATATTTTGTATAAAATCAAATTCCATCAACACCACTGATGCATCTGTGGTCATTTCAAAACTCTAAACTTTAACTGTAGCTAAGTTCACAAAGTGCTACAAATCCAAAAAATGGTTTAAAAATCTATTTTTAATACTTATTTAAATACTTGAGTAAGTAACACATTCAAATGATACGGTGCTCCACATTGGTTTGTTAAAGACTTCGAAAGGACAGGTTTTTATTTCTGACAAACAAGATGTAACAAATTAATATAATTTAAAGTCACATTATGTAATATAATAAAATATCAGCTTTACAATTATGTTGACAGTAGACTGACCATAATACGGACAATGATGTTTCAGACATTCCCACTCCGGGCTGGAATGCTGCTACTGCACTATGGAACTCTGCCCAGAAAGAGTCCTGTTTGTGTAAAATCCTGTAATATCACTCTTCTGCCTCAATCCACACTTTCTTTCACTTTCACTGATGGTTCGGTATATCTCAGCTTGTCCAGAAATGCATGTAAACATGTCTGAAGTGCGGGTTTCGCTTCCCAAATGTACAGGGAGATCAAAAGCAAGAAATATCAATTCTCACATAATGCTGCTTTAACTTATACAATCTATATGTTTAACAGTTCATGGACGCCTTCATATCCAATGTTTCATCCCAAATTAAGAGTATTGTAAGTGACTCAGCCCCCCAATTGCAACAGTATCAGCCTCTACTCTTCATGGAAGGCTAGACTAGATGCATTGGTAGGGCATGGTGACCCTAGGCGTTCACAGCTGCTCCAGAGCGTCCGGTTCTATTAGTAATCCTTTGCAATGGAGAGCTGTGTGTGAATTTGAACATGTGTGTCGGAAATAAACAGCCTTAAAGTAATCTACTAAAAAGAAGGGATGTCCGCAAATATTTGGACATCTTCTCCATTTCCAATATCTTGAGGCATTCATATGCATGTCTTCGTAATCACCATTGTAACTGAAAAAAAGTCTGGGCAAGCGAAATGCACACGAGAATCTACGTAGAGCTGCTCCTGCTCGGGTTTGTCGATACTCGCAGCGATGCTGGGCTGAGTGTTAGCGACGCAGCGCAGCAGTGTGTGCGGGCGTGAAGCACTCCGAGGTGATTGTGTGTAAGATTGAAGGCCCTGGCCTGTTTGTGGCCCTGTTGAGGGCCTCTATATGGCCGACCGGTCGTGTAAAAGGGAGGCCCTGTGTGCGTCCCCATGCTGTGTGTTTGCACGCGTGGCACATTTCATAAGGCGCTGCACTTTGACTGGTGATGAGTTTATGCGAAAGTAATTAACAGTAATTAATCCTTAATTACCATAATTAGCCAAGTCGCAGTAAATTAAACCACATCTGGAGGCAGACGGAAAGGGGCCCAGCAAGCGAAGCAGGGCGTTTTTGTTTTTTTCCCCTTTTCTTATTTGAGGGGGTGGTGGGGGGCTGATGATGCTACAACCATCTGACAGTATTTGCTGAAGCCTACCTGTTTGATTGGAAGTTCCTTTTGTCTGCGTTTCCTGACGAAACCCCAAAGGAAATCTTAATGCATCTAGTGAAATAAGGGAGGGGGGGGGGGGTCTGTGCGGGGTACATGGGATGGGATTCATTTCAAACTACAATAACCTCTCGTCTCTGGGGGAGCGTCTCCCTTAAGCTATGGCACAAGGACATGCACCATATGGCCACTCGCACACGCTGAGACGATTGCCTGTGGTGTCTGGCTCCTCTGGAACATGTGCGTCCGCATATGACACCGGGGTCTCTGAGGTAATGCACATTAACACCATAGCACAATCACGGTGATGCATCTGCAGAGGTGTAAACTCGTACTACTACCAGATACAGGTGAAAACTACTAAGAGTGTTACGACTGACCAAATTCATAATTCATCATTTGATACAGAACATAAGTGAGTAGCTGAACATGTGCCTTATATTAATATATTCTGTTAATTAATTAATTTTCAGTTTTTAGAGCAGTTAACATAAAAAAATCACAATATTTAAATTTGAAAATAATTTTTAGCAGATTTTAAAAAAATAAAAATAATTGACATGGGTAAGATTATGTTAATTAGAGGTTCTGAATGACTGTTTAATGTTTGATTAATTGCCCAGTCTTAGCCACAAGCTAATATACAAATCCTGAACCAACAATATAATACCATTCTATTGCTACACTCTTAAAAAGTAAGGTGCTACGCCATAGGAGAACCGTTTTCTAAGAGATATATGTGCGGAGAACCTTTTAAATGTTTAAAGAAATCCATGCACAGGTTTTTCACCAATTTAAAGATTCATCACACTCTGAGACCATTTACAAAAACACTTCCTTATTTAACCAAAAATGGTTCTTCTATGGCATCACTTAAAGAAGCCTTTGTAGCATCTTTAATTCTAACTACTCCTAGTCCCTCAGTTACATGCACTTCAGTACTTCATGAAAGAAGTGGTATAAAGATGCATCATAGTATCTTCGTAATATAATTTATCGTAAAAATTCTGCAGGAGATACTTGTTTGTCTAAATGTACAATATCGCCCCAAGCCTATCGAGCTACTGAGTTAGTGGAAGTTTAAAAAGACGCAATGGAGCTTTGTGTGTCTTGGAGGAAGCACATGCGGTCACCCACCCAGCACTTGTAGGACCTGGCTAGTGGGCAGGAACTGACACCACAAACTATTTACGCGATTCCCCACTGATATACTTTTAAAACAATGGCCTGTTTTCCTAATTTAAGAAAAGAGGGACATGCTCTTATATGACTGGAAATAACTGCTGATTCTCTGCTCTGGGTTTAGCTGATGATGGTTGTGCTGGTTCAGCTGCTGGACTGCTTTACTGTAGATCACTCCTCTCACTCTGGAGCTGCAGTGTTTAACTTTACACCAGAAGAGAAGATCCAAACTGAGAAGAACAGAGTCTAACACACTGCACTGTCTGTGCTGAGAGACGCTGGGTGGACTCAGAAGCTCCACAGCAGGTCTTTGCAGACGTTTTTTGAGATCCAAATTTTACTCAAGTTCTTTTCTGTTGGGGAACTTTAGTTCTGGATTAAGTCTAAACATATAACATATTACATGTTGTAAGACAACATACACTACGTCCAAATGTGTGTGAACACCCCTTCCAAAAAATGCATTCAGGTACTTTAAGTTGCACCCACTGCTGACACAGATGTGCAAATGCATACACACAGCTTGTCTAGTCCCTGTAGAGAAGTACTGCCAATAGAATAGGACTCTCTGCAGCAGATCAACATTGTGAACCTATTGGCTCCATGCTGCCTAATGCCAGGTGTGGGCTAGAGGGGTTTAAAGCCCCCCAGCATTGAGGAGCTGTGGAGCAGTAGAAGAGCTGTGTTCTCTGGAATGATGGTGGTGGAGCTCCATCCAGTACTTGTCGGAGTTGGGGATGATGAGGTGGGGTGGTGATCATCCAAAATCTTCAAAATCTAGTGGAAAGCTTTCTTCCGTGGACAGTAGAGACAGTTACTCTAACAAAAGAATGAGTATATAACAATGAATGAGTTTTGTCCACTTAGTGTATTAAGTTCTGTAATGGTAGTACTGACTGCATATGTTTACCTGGGTTTGTTGGAGGAGCTAGACGTTAGAAGACATTTAATAAAACAAAAATAACACAACTAAAGTTGGTGTGTCGTAGAGCCTGTGGTTTTGCTACGACTGAAAATACTGTAGTTGTTAGGCGAAGACGCGCTGTATTTTATGACTTTTTTAGAAAGCAAATGGATGACAGACATTTGATTCACTGGCTAAACACTTCAGTGCCAAACGCACTCCAAAATAAACAGCGCATCAAGAACCTGACGCCCGCGTTCTAGGTGACACTGGCAACCAAATATACACTTTAAATCAGGAGGGACAAAATAACAGCTCTTGGCTGTAAATGTTTGATGACACTTTGTATATGCATGTGTGCGTTTGTGTGTCACTGGCTAATCAGTTATTTACTCAGAGTGTGCAGATTAAAGAAGGATTAGGCCACTTGCCACGCCCTGGGGCCGCTGCTGTACTACTACGCTTTCCTATCCGCCTCCCCAAAAAATATGAATAAATAAAATAAAAAATACATAAAAAAGGAAAAAAACAGGCCAGCTCCCTCCACCACAGCGTACTGCCGCGTACTGTCAACATCAGGGCCTATCAGATAAACGCCTCGGTGCTAAACGTGTTCCGAAATAAGCTGCGCGTCAAGAAGCATCGGAAAAGCATGACAATATATGCCAGGAGGTTTGAGGAAGTGCGTTCCACGACTCGACGGATCTGGCAGAGGACGTGTTAAATGGGGTAGAGAGAGAAAGAGCGAGGGTTCGGTGAGAAAAAAATAGAAGCAGAAGGAGCAGAGGGAATGGAAGCTCCATTAAACCTCATCCAGAGCACGTTCTTTAACCTTGACTCTGAGAAAAAGGCACAACCATTACGGTTAGCTATTCAAAACAAATGATCTGCATGTCTCGTGATGAGCCCCTGCACATGGCTTTGCTGGTGAGGGGCAAATTACATCCCTGGTAAAAATGAAATGGAGCGAGCATCAGGAGTGGGCGATGTTCTTCAAGATGAACGATATGCATCACAATGTTTCGTGCTTCTAGGCTTTAAGAATAGTGGTTACTTTAAAATGTATAGAACTATTTTAGAAAAAAAATTCTCCATCTCTTACCAGCAGTATTGCCTGAAAATCACTATTGGCTTGAATTTCCTTTCCAAATATAGGATCAGCAATTTAGCCGATCCTGAGAGCTGGTCATATGATCCACATTTTGCGACCTCTCACACGGCTGCAGAACCCCATTAAACTCTCATGTTTGTAGAATGTGTAAAACTAACTCTGCCTCTTTGAGGAAGTTAGGCCTTTTAACGTCACTAACCAGATACCCCCTCGAGAGCACATCACTCAGCCCAGTACAGTGAGTAGAAGCAGAACTAGTAAACCCTGCTAAGTGACACTCTGAGCTACACAGTGACACTCCGAGAGCGTTTTATGTGTGGCTAAAAAGCAAGTACAATTCATCTTGAGAGACAACGTACCAAGCCCTCACTGCATCAAGCCCTGTTCTGGATCGGTATTGATGAAATATGTTTGGGACCAGTATCAGCCCCAAGGTGATCTAGGTTTTTTATACACTACAGTATAAACTGACTGAGGAACAGCTTCATTCCGGAAGCTGTAAGACTTTTAAACGGCACTTAGTGGAACCACTGCAACGACACTTTGACGACACTAGTCACTTTAAATACACTCTGCTGCTACCTTCTCCATTTACTGATGCTCTTCTCTCTGTATTTTATTTTCATTTTTATATATATTTTTATATATTTATGTATATTTTATTTATTTAAGTACTGCTGTCTGGGTAAAACTGGGTCCTTGGGTACCACAATTTCGTTCCACCCCATGTACCACATGTGATGCGAATGACAATAAAGTCTCCTTGAATCCTTGAATATAAGTATATTAAATAATTTCACTAATGGTGGAGAGTTAGTGTCTTGGTAGGTGGAAAAGTGTGAATTTGTCTAGTTGGTGTAGTTACACTGATCTACCTGTGTCCTAATAGGGTTTGATTGCTTGGCTGGGCAAATTCACCATCACAACCTTGGGGCAAGACTCTTAACTCTACATTCTCCTCTGTTTAACATTCAAATGTAAGAGGTCTGGATAAGCCAAATGCCATAAATGTAAATTTGACAATAGTTTTCAAATCCTGTCCCTTTCCAAGTGTCCTGATATTCATTTTTATCAGGTGAAGTAAGTTGGAACAGACACAATGCACCAGAAAAACGAGGATATTTTCTCAGATAAGCATAAGACATAGGCTGATATACTGTAATATCACACTCTTAGAAGGCACCCAGTCTGCCTTAAGGAGAAATGAAGGCATTCCCTTTCAGGGTGGCATCCATAATTGTCCTGAGGGCACAACTGGGCAAGGGAGTATGAATGGAGCTTTAAGCTTCAACTGGAGAAGGGCTTATTACCCTTAAAATGAAATGCTGCTATTCTCTGCCTAAAACCAGTCTCAAAAGAAGACCACGCTTTAGCATTCACACAGTACTGCTGTGTTTACAGCTCAAAAACTGAATTATACATAAAATTTTTTAACCCTGAAACATCAGGGCTTTTTTAACTCCCAAATGATTGTTTAGTCACAGACATTTTCTGAAAAGGAAAATTAAAATAATTATTGGAAGCCGATTAAAAGAAATTAGGCATATCCCTGTATCTTCGCTGCTCAAGACAAGAACAAGATCTTACAGAAACAAACATCAGTAACGTCTTCTGTGTGTTGTTAAGCATCTGTGATTCATTGCAGATCTGTCAGTATAAGTGGGATCCCTTTGGGACGTCCCATTTGCAAGCTGTGGTACACATACTGCTGCCTTTGCTAACCCTGCTCTGGGCAGTAACTAGGAGAAAAACAATGTGAGCCATCAAACTTCATTACAACTTCCATCTAGGCTGCATAAGCCCGCTGGAGACCAGTGTTTTGTGGACGCGGTTTTTATACGAGCCCTGGAGAAAAGACGCCAAAGTTCGGGCTCGGCACTCGAGCTGTTTGTTTCGAGACTGCCAATCAAAATTTGCTCTTACTCCTAAAATAACTAATGCTGCTTACTGTGACGAGACTCGGAAAGTTGTCAAACGAGAACGAATGTTGGACGCAGGAAAGCGAATGGCGTGGCGCAGTGCGATGAAAGGGACACGTTTTTGGAATTCAGGCAGACGCATTTCACTGCATGCAGGGAATGGCTAATTTTGGAAAACACAGGCCTAATTTATGCCTCAATTACAAGCAACAGATGTGGATGAATTTGTTTTGTATTTAAATTCGGTCCCGCAATTTCAGACATTTGTGAAAACATGGGATTTTTCTGATCCCATTGTTTTGGGTTGGGGATTAGCGCTAAGGCTAATCTTGCTAATTAGTGTTAACAGCATTACCAACTTGACTCCCCAGCGAGGGGGGGACTCCTGAGGACCGTATCTTGGCTCAGAGGCTGCGACGTGGCCTAGGCAGAGCGGGCTGTGGAAAACTAGCTCGGGTAAAGATGACAGAGGCTTTGGGTTCATGATGCTTCTATCACTCATCTTCTTGGGTTTATGTAGGTCGCCACAGCAGATGCAAATGTGGGTCAGGGGGAACCCCCGCTGTCAATCAAGAGACAAACGTAGAGGGAGGGAGGTCATTTGTATATGAACTCATTAGAAGAAGTAGCGGGGGGTCATCTCCCGTCTGTCCTTCAGGCGATATATATGAGAAATGATGGTCACATGACCCAGAAAAGGTCTCTATGCAGGTTAGTCTGGTGCAGTCCAGCAGACACCCTGCGGCAACTCTGCAACACGGGCCGCTTCAGACGTTATATAAACACGAACAGCAAGTAAAAGTCCAGTTTCGTCTCGAGATGCTTTTATCTCCCTAGTCGAGCTCAGTGATGTGCACAACTGTCAGGGGGAATGGTCGATTGCACAGAAACCGCAAGAAGCAACCTCACCCTTCTTTCTGTTCTTACGCCTCCCTCCCTCCCTGCGCAGCCGGCTCCGAAACTTCACAATGTGGCCATCTTTCATCCATATAAAAAAAGAAAGCAAAAAAAAAACCCTCCACAAATAAGCTATGCATGAGTCAACACAAAAGGAAATTGAGCAAACGGAGAGGCGGGTTGGCGAGGCATCTGTTTTGAGGGATTGCGGAGCGACTAAATAGGCAGCTTTCTGTCGGTCAGCTCGTACACACCTGCCTCCCCAGCTGGACTCCGGCGCTCTCCTCCACTCGCGCGCACACACAACCTACTCCAAATAACTCCCAGCTGCCGGCTGTATTTTTAGCCTTGGCTTTTATTTCCACACCTGCAGGGAGTGTTTTCACGGTCGGCTCTGGGCTTTTCCCCCCTGTGGGATCAGCCAGGTACAGTAAACGGAAACACATGTTGTTTACTCATCCCGTTTTCGCAGTGGAGGGGGTGGCGTGTAGCCTGAGCGTCTTGCAGGTTTGCCGTCGAATCCGTCGAGTGAAGTTTCTGCCGGCAATGTATCGATCCGATATGCTAAATCGATGACAGGAATCGGAATCACGATACAAAATATGCATTATGTGTTTTTTTTGTGTATATCATGTTTGTAAGCCACATATAACAAAAAAAACGGCCATTTTTGAGTATTTAACATTTACACACTACACTTACAGGCTTCATTGTACTGTATTTGTAATAGAATATCCAGTACTGACAATGTTCTCAATATTCTCAGAATATATAATTTACTAAAACTAGTCAGCAGAAAGTACTTTTACTTGTTTCACTCAATATTTCACTTATTTTCCCAACAAGATGTTATTAAATGTTGGTTGGTGTGGCGCAACAGATAACACCACTAGCTGCCAGTGAGCTACCACACCATGTGGGAGACTGGGGTTTGATTCCCAGTCTGGGTGGCTATGTTGCGCTACACCAATAAGAGTCCTTGGGCAAGACTCCTAACACTACATTGGCCCACCTCTGTAATACGTGTGACCTTGTAAGTCGCTCTGGATAAGAGCGTCAGCTAAATGCCATAAATGTAAATGTAAATGTAAATGCTAAATAATACACTAGGGAAATTTATTGGAAGTTATCTGCAGCAAAATGTGATTGTCAAAAAGTTTTGTTATATAAAGATTTCTGTATAATAATTTGTATAATTGTAATATATTAACTTGCGAATGCAGTCATTTTAGAATCATCCACAGCTCTAATACTCTTTCTGGATGTATTTATTAATAATAATAATAATATTAATAATATTTGATATGTTATTATGTGCTATTACCAATACATCAATGAGCCAAAACTTTATGACCTAATATGCATAATATGCTGTTGATACTCCAAGTGATGTCAAAACAGCTCCCTCCACAAGACCATTAAGTTGCAAAGTGGAGCATTCATGTTCCAGCAACTCCCACAGGTTGTTATTTTGCAAATAACCTCATAAGAAAAGCAGCAGTACTTATCTTAATACTTTTGGATTTGTTCTCAACACCAGTTGATATCCAGAGTTTGGAAATCAGAATTGGTATAAGGAGAGAAAAGGCTGGATCAGTGCATACCTAGTTTCTGGTGAGCATTGGGTTCCATGAGGCGAGCTGGCAGGGCGGCGTTGAAATATTCATGTGGCGCTAGAGGAAGGGGGGATTGCACCTGTGAGCTTAAGGTGGCTGACATTCATCACGGAGTCTCAGCCGCCTACTGAATACGTACAAACACCATCCGCCAGAGAGAGAGAGAGAGAGCGTGCGGTTTTCATGCGCAGAGGTAACATGCATATACGATGTGGAAATGCAACGGCGATTTTCATGATAATGTATTCCGCATTTTGGCACTTTTGAAACACAGAGACACGTTTTTTCTTTCTTTTTTTTTTTTTTTAAAGCAGCACTGCCGGCGAGCAAGAGAAACATGCTGAGGGGCATTTTCACTCCCTCTCCATCTCGGCTCAGGATTCAGCTGGTTACGGGTACACTTGGTGGATTTCATTAGGAGACTGACCTAGTTGCGCTGAAGCTCCAGAGACGTGGAATACTTGTCTTAATGTCTGAGAGGGGCTGTAATTTTCTCTCTCCAGCTGGAGTCTCGGTGCAGAAGGCCGTGGGCTTCTTTTAGATGACGCTCCGTGGAGGCAGCGGTTACTAAGCATGACTGTAGCTTGCCCTGAAGCTTTTATGAGCTTCATCTTCTTTATATCACTCTGGCATACACACAGACACCAAAACAGACAGAAGCGATGCACGATACAGGGCTTGTTAATCAGTATTGCGATATTAGACATTGCAATAGGACAATGAATTTGCAAATGACTGTTTTAAAGCATGTTCTCAGCATCTAGGCCAATTATGAGCTTAGCTGTAGTGTAGTGCAGCTGTATGAATGCTGTCCTGTAGTGTTTTTTGGTAGCGTCTTATTGGAATAAGCTGGAGTGTTTATCTCAGTTTATGGCAGTTCTTATGACAGGCCTTATATATATACTATACAGACAAAAGTATTGGGACATCTGTTTCCATTCACTGTATCTTCTGAAGTCAAGGGTACTAAAAAGAGTTTCTCCTGCTTTTGTTGGAGTGATTGTTTCTACTGGCCCGGAAAGAAGGCTTTCTACTAGATTTTTTTCAGTGACAAAGTTATTGAGGTCAGGATGTTGGATCATCACCAGCCCAACTCATCCCAACCCAAAAGTATTGGATGGAGAATCATCCATTATTCCTCACTGCTCCAAAGCTAAATGTTGGTGGGCTTTATACCCCTCTAGTCCATGCCCGGCATTTCACATGTTTATCTGCTCCAGAGAGTCCCATTCTATTGGCAGTACTTTTCTGTGTGCATTTGCACATCTGTGTCAGCAATGGGCTACTGAATGCCTTCATTAGGAGTGTCCACAAATGTGGACATTAGCATATCATGTACCATTAGTATATCATTAACCATTCCTGACACATTCCTGATTCCCTGAATGATGTTTTTAATTCATGGCAAACCATCATAAACTGATAAATTGTGGATGGAATGATGTCTAATATCTTTCATGCATGTCTGCCGATGCTGGAAGATAAACATGTATGATTATTATGACATTATAATTAACTACAACTACTTCTACCTGGATCAGCATTACAGAGAAACAGAACATTTAGTTCTATATTATATTAGTAAATAAAGTAAAATGATCACATTGCAGATACTTTAGCGCAGTAGTCCACTCTGCCCTTCTAAAATTCAACAAATGTAAACATCAGTCTGATGCTAATAATCTTTTTTCACTATAGGTTCACACCGTTTTTGTTAGAATCACCATGTGTAGACCAGCTTTCCTCTAAGACTCGTCAGTGTGTTGTTTGTCTCAGCATTTGCGAGTGTGTGTGTATATGTGTGCGCAACCCTGGGAATATGTGTGACATGGTTAAAGCCTGTGGGATATGCTTGTAAGACAACATTGCCATAAATTGGCAGACAAATAGGAAAACAATCGCAGCTGAGGACCAAATGCAGAGTGAAAAACAAAGTGTGCTTTGAGTAAAGCAGCTGAAGTAGAGCCAGAAAACTGAAAACGCTCATGCAATGTAGGCTAGGCACTGCAACACCTGACTGCTTAAAATTCAGAAATTAGACAAAAAGTAGTTAATTGACCATCTAATCTTACATTAACTGAACAACAGTCTATAGCCTGTATAATTTCTGTTTGGTTTGCATTTTTCCCCTAGTCTTTAACTATTTGTCCAAATGTTTGTGGACATCCCTTCCAGTACTTTAAGCTGCACCCATTGCTGACACACATGTCTAAATGCACACACTCAGCCTGTCTAGTGCCTAGAGAAGTATTGCCAATAGGGGTATAAAGCCCCCCAGCATTTAGCTGTAAAGCAGTGGAACTGTGATCTGTGGAATGATGGTGGTGCTCCATCCAATACTTTAAGAAGATGGGAAGTTACTTATGTTTAAAAACTTAAGAGAGCAGTTATATGCAGTATACAAAACCACAAAGAACCATATGAATGCTCAAATTAGAGATGCACTGATTCGATATTAGGATCAGATATCAGCCCAGATATTAACAAAATTAGCTGGATCAGGTATTGGATAATTAGGCCGATCAATGGAACCGATCTTTTCACTTTAATTGGGTGGGGTGAGACTAAATGTTTGCATTTTAATTACTGCTTGTATGTTTGAACAAGTTACTTATTTATTCTCAGATTCTCAGATTTGAATTACGCAAAATATTAAAAAATATATTTATATATATTTGTATAAAGATTGATTACAGTTTGTCTGTTTAACAAAGTGAAGCTATTAATTTTACAAATAGCAATTTAGTACATTTATATCTGTGATAGTTTGTTCTATTTTGTTTGACAAAGTTAGTAAAGTAATGTTTAAGTCAATCCTGATGCCTTAGGTCTCTCCGACATGGTGAGGTATACTGTTTATTAATTCAACAATGGTATCGGATTGGTATCAGGTATCGACCGATACGCAAAGTTTATCGTCTGCATCGTTATCGGAACTGAAAAGCTGCATCTCTAGCTCAAATGGTTCTCTGCATGTATTAACAGTTACTCTCAATGATGGAGAACCTGTTGCATATGTACCAGCAACAGTGAATCCCTGCTGCTATTTAGAACCATTTTAAAGGGTGTAAGACGGTTCTTTAAAGAACCATCTGCAACAATCTCTTCATCATACATTCTTAACAAAAAGGGTTTTATGTAGCAGTAGTTTTAGTAAGTCCACAGGGTTCTCTAGACGGCTGTTTGTCTGAGTTATGAAACACAGACGTGTGAGACATACACAGGTGTTGTTGGTCAGAGTCTGCGTCATGAAGCTGCTGACAAACAGGTGCATTCAGATAATACAGCCTCAGAGAAAGACAAATAAACAGGGATGAATAAAGCATGTGATTATAATCCTGGTTAACTTTGTTAGATGATGGGATGAACTTCAAAAGAATAAATTGCAGAATAAACAATATGTGGACAGATACAGCAGCTCAGACTTTTCCTTTTACCTTTTACTCATTTTTCCTGTTCTTTCTTACTTCCTTTTCTTTCCTCCCATTTCCTGTCCCTCTCTTTCTCTTCCCTCTCTGTTTCCCCTCTTATTTCTGTCTCACTTTCTTTCCTTTTTCTTTTGCTCCCTCTCTCTCTCTCTCTCTTGCATGTTTCTTTGCCCTCTCTCACCCATCCTACTTTTTCTTCTCTCTATCCCATTCAGTTTCCCTCTCTCCATTTCTCACAGTTTCCCTTACAGCTTTCGGTCTCCCTTCTATACCTTCTTAATCCCTTCCATCTCTTTCTCCATTCCACTTTAACCTCCATCATCTCTCTCTTTCTTCTCCATCACCCCTTTCTGCCTAATCTCTATCTCTTGCTCTTTCTCTTTTTCCTCTTTTTTCTCCCCAGCATCTCTGTTTCTCCATCTCTCGCATTCTCTTTACACCCCCCCCCCTTCTTCCTCAATGCAGCCAGCAGGTTTTTATCAGTGGGTTTGGTGGTGGTGGGGGGGGGAAATGTGCTCGAGCCAGATTAGCCTCTGCTCTGTGCCAAGGTTATAAACAGACTGTTATCAGCTGCCCAAACAGAGTAATCCGCACTGTATCAGCACCCAAACATATGGGCCCACACAAAGACAGATCGGTCCTGACGGACACCTCATTTTAATTGCAATGAGAGCGAGGTTAGAACATCTATCCCCCCTCCCCGACGAAAAAAATGACAAAAGGAAAAGATCGGGGAGGATATTTTCTCTCGCCGTCCCTCAGACGTTCGGCTCGTCTGGCTCTGCCTATTCTCCAGCGTGTCTGCGATGTTCGTACATCGTGTATGAGGACGGGCGCCTTTGTGGTGCCTTTGGAGGTCATTATTCATTTCCATTGTTTAATCTTTTGCTGCCTTTTATTGAGTTTAATTGATCTTCGTTAAAATGCTAAAAAGGGTTTGATGGCTCTCGCCTCGGAGGAAATGAAGGCATTCGAAGCGGTCCCGCATGTCATCCGCCTTTCAATAAGTACATTATCAAAAAGGCCATTGTTTTGATGTTTGAAGAGTGCTGCCTTTAGGAGAGAAAGCACCTCATATGCTTTAGAGCTATTACAAACACTGGTGTCATTTTAAAGGGGGATTTGTTGTATTTTTTTTTTGGGGGGGGGGGGGGTGGTGGTGGTTTGGGATGGGGTTGTGGGAAGGTTTATTATCATAACATTATTCATTATTGATGTGGTGTTTAGCCAGAATACTTAAAGCAACATGCTGATCACTGCTGTGACTAAATGCCTGTTCACACCAAGTTTAGAAAATGAATGCACATCTTTTATAAAACAGACTGTTTATCAGTAAATGCATGCAGTTATTACTGATAATCAACCAAATCAAAATATCTGTAAACTACTAGCTGTACGTCCGTGTGGATACTCTCATGAGGATTGTTTTTTAGAAGTGTGTATGTAAATACGCTGTTTGTGTCGTTTTTGGACTGGGTAGGTTTTGCAAAAAACAACAAACACTGCTATTTAAAATATTGAGGTTTCCATTATACGTCCACGTTAAAGCGCTGTAGCCTGTAAATGCTCAAAACAATGTGCTTCCTGTTTATACCATCAAAATTTACAAAGTAAGCTTAATAGCTTCTGTGACATCAACCAAACCAAGCATTTAGGATAACTTCACTTTATAAGCCTCACTGAAGTCCTTTTCTCAGATCGGATCTTGACAGTTTACATTCATAAATGTTAGTATCCTGTATCCGTCATGTAAACACATCTGTCCATGAAAAGGAAGGAGCACATTAATAGGTACAGGCAAAAAAGGCAAACATTGTTGTATGCCCATGAATCAGATAGTAATATGAATCTGATCCTTGACAAGAGACCGAATCTGACATGTCCACACAGCCGTGAAAAAATCAGATCAGCAAAAAATCAGATTCGAGTCACTTCAGCCTGGTAATGTAGCCTTATATATAGCCACCTCATTAGCCTGGAGCAGTTTAGCCCCACCCACTCCTAATGAATTCATAAGGAATGTTTCAGCTTGGTCTGCTTTTTGAATGGACAGCCATCGTAAAGAGACTTTAACAAAACAGCCAGAGACAAACAAATTAGAAAACCCTTTAAATTCACTTTTAATGTTTTGGTCAACAAAGCCATCAAGACATTATTAGTGGACCTGAAGGAAAATCAAAATGATGTTAGAGCAGTGGTACTCAATAAAAATGTGGTCTTTAACTTCATTAAAGCAAACAAATGTCATTCGGAGCTGTGATGTTGGAAATATAACAGAAAACAGAAACACAGGGCCCCAGTGCAGACTAGAGGAGCTGCTTTTTAGACTATAGTTCATAATACCTTTTCAGCCGTTACGAAGGACAGCCAGATTGAGCGGTAATGGCCCTGGTAGCCATGGAAACATTATCACCGTGATAAAATGCTACATGACATCGAGAGTACGGCAGATCGATAAAAATAAACAGCATTAGATCTGGCCGTCTGTGGAAACCCCAACGTTTAGACGCCAAATTTATGAATGAATTAGCTGGCGGAGAAGTGTGGCGTGACTCGGACTGGAGGTGCTACGCTGACGCCTCGTCTGCCTCTCATCTGCGATAGCCATCCACTGGAGAAAGCAATAAATTCCTCAATTTTTATATACTGCCTACAGATTTTAAAGTCTTGTTCAATAAAGTTTAAAATGTCACAGAGGGGCAATAACAGGGCTCGTATAAACGCCCTGGCCGTGGAAAGCTATGCAAAAATGGCAGCGTCTCCCTTTCTCCCGTGCAATAAACTTTTATATGTTTGAATAGGCCGTAAAAAAGGGGTTCGCAGGTTGTCAATGGGGGAACAATTGGTTGTTTTTTATTTATTTATTTTATTTTTTTGCTGCGTCAGTCTGCCATCAGCATCTCTTAATAGAACCAGCGTTGGGGATGAACTGAAGTAAAATCAGAGCACTGTGACAAAGCCCAGACAAAACATGCATGAATACAGTCTATAAACTCGAGGAAAAAGGTTGAGGTTTTCCTGTTTTCATTCAGCCTCTGGAAAAATGCAATAACAAAAGCCCTGATCTGTTCATAGTGTACAGAATCACTATTCACAATCATTTAGGGGCAAGCTGTCTACACAAACCCAGTCCTCCACCTCCCTGTGCCCTGCATGATCTATTTTATTCATTAAATTATTAAATTAAATTCCGCAGATGGACGACCACATCTCCCCAAATATTTCTCCACAGCATTGTTTTCCAGGCCTGCTGGTCGATTCCCTCATGCTTCTGCACCACCACTACACCAAAAACGACATTAGTCAAGATTCAAGAAACACAATCTCTAGCAGTAAACAGGTAGCGAACACAACAACACTTTTTCCTTTAGATCCACGTTTTGTTCCTGGTCATTATCATAAACACAAATATTCTTTTGCTTAAGAAAGAATTAGCATCTAATCATGCTACTCATGTACTTTACAGACTCTGTACGGACGAAAGTATTTGGACACCTGCTCATTCATTCATTTCTTCTGAAATCAAGGATATTAAAACTAGTTTATCCTGCTTTTGTTGTAGTAACTGTCTCTACTGTCCTTGGAAGACTTTCTACTGGATTCTGGAGCATTACGCAGATGTTTGATGATCACCATCCCACCTCATTCCAAAAGTATTGGATGGAGCATCATAATTACAGAGAACACAGTTCCACTGCTCCACACCTCAATGCTTGGGAGCTTTATACCCCTCCAACCCTCTAGTTCTCGACAGGGACTAGACAAGCTATGTGTGTGTGCATTTGTACATCTGTGTCACCAACAGGTGCAACCTAAAGTAGTTGAATGTTGCATTCATTAGAAGGGGTGTCCACAAACATTTGGACATATAGTGTATTTCAAGGGTGGCCTGACTGCCTTAATACCAGCACTGTCCAGTTTGGAGCAGGGACCTCTTGTCAAGCAAACATACATATATACCTTAATGTGTGTGAGTGTGGGTATGTGTGTGTATGTGTGTGTGTGTTTAGTCTGCACTGAGCTTTGCTCTGTGGGTATCCCTGGCCTCATCAGATCAGTAGCTGCTGCTCTGCCTGCCAGGCGGGCTTTAATGCGCTTCTGCTCCAGCTGGCTGGCACACAAACACCGTGCGAGTGTGTGTCGCTGCGTCTTCACCCACACGTGAAGGAAGGAAGGATGACAAAGGAGACCGGAGCAGCTCCACTGAGGGGTTAACACACACACACACACACGCACACATATACACACACACACACACACACAAACGCACACGAGCATTCGGTTCCGGCGGGCTGCGTTAAACCATTACCTCTCGCCACATTGCCCTGCCAGCTCATATACTGGATGGCCTCAGCTTTCCCATGAGCACCCTACACACACACATACACACACACTTATACACTCACACATAGACCTACCTACTCCCTTCTCCAGCACCCCCCCAGGTCTATATATCACATTTAACACTCTGACAGTAACAGTCTATAATGTTTCAATTCTACAAAATCACTCTGCCAACTCCAGGATAGCTGAGCAGAGACTGGGGAAAATAAATAACCCACCCTCAGCCAGACACAGTCCATTTCAGAGAGGAAAAGGTGGAGGGGGGGGCGGTGGGAGAGAATAGAAAAAGGAAAGAGCAGAAAGAGAAAGACTGGTTTAGTGCCTTATATCACATGTTCAACAGTTTGTCTGACCTCTCATTAGTGCATTAAGGTTCACTTAGGATCACAGACAAAACCATGGAAAAGCTCTGCCACCAGACCTGGAGGCACTGGAGCAGCCTAATGTCCCCATGCTCAATGCTGAGTATGGGCTAGAGGGGTACAGCGGGTTGACCAAAAAACACAGAAAGTCTCCAAAAAAGAGCACACTGGGGACGCACAAGCATCTGTCGTGGTTACGCTGTTGTTAGTGGTTAGGATGTGGCTTCATGTAGGCCTAAGTTGTAGGAGCGTGGCAATGTATATGTGTGTCTGTGTGTGTGAGGGTAGGACGGAGTTAAAAATCTCTAAAATCATGCATCTGTATTAATGAAAATTAATACATAAACATTTACTCATTAACAAAAACTTTAAATTGTCTTAATTATAATAATTGCTAATAATAGTTGATATTGCGCAATCAACTCATTTCAACTTAAGTCTCTAAAAAACAAAAAAAAAAGAAAGTTTAGTTAAAAAATTGGAATAACTACTAGTAAAATGTAAAAGTCAGGTAAAGCCAAACCGATTTGTATTTTTTTACCTTTGCGTTTAGGCATTTCTAGGCTAGGTTAGTTGGCTGTGGAGGGAAGCAGTTTGACCAATGGTTAATGTAGATGCAGGTACATGTAGACAAAAGGTGCAGGTGGAGAAATCCTGGAAGCATTTTTCACAATCAAAAAACATGGTCAGAAAACATGACCACGAAAAACAGCATGTATGGTCACTCTACATAAAGCCACCAGGCATTGAGCTGTGTGTGTGTGGAGCTCTGAAGTGATGATGGAGGTCCAGTATACCCTTAGGATGAGAAGCAACAGAACTAATCAACTAATATCAACACCTGACTTCACTCATGCTTTTGTCCTCGTGGGGCTGAACGCAATCAAATCCTTCTCACAGCATTATTTCAACATCTAGTGTAAAGTCTTAGAGGCTGTTACTGCAGCAAAGTGGGATACACTCTCTGTTAATACCCTCAAGTTCAGAAGCAAGTGTCCACAAACTTTTGCTCGTATAGTGAATGGATGCCCACAGGAAGAAAAACAAAACAGGCTTAATTAGCGTGTCACATTTGTCAGGGTTTGTTCTGAGGAGCGCTTCCTCAGCCTCACGGTTACTGGCAGTGATAAAGTGGAAAAATTCTGTGAACATTTTCAGTGCTCATAAGTAGAAAAGGTGCTGCATTAGAAGCCCACTATATGGACTAGAGGGGTGTGTATAAAGCCCCCCAGCACTAAGCTGTGGAGCAGTGGAAGAACTGTGTTCTCTGGAATGATGGTGATCAATCCAGTACTTCAGGACAAGTTTGGTAGTAGGGGGTTGGTGGGGTGGCGATTATCCAACACCCGGTCCTCCTTTTTGTTGCCCTTTTGATATGCCCTTTTTAATACACTTGATTTCAGAAAAAATAACGAATGAGATGCCCCAATATTTTTGTGCATATTATGTGTATAATTCAGTACAACATGGAAGGGATGTAAAAAAAAAAACATTGTGAAAACATGAAAATCTGCATCTTAGAGCAGTGATATTCTGTTTATTACATCTAATGCAATTTCACTGTTTATACATGAAAGTCAAATAACCAATAAACGTTGCTCAAAACATTGTGAATATACTGAACTGTCAATGCCGTACCATAAAGACAATCGAATCACGGGATGGGATTATTGTTATATCTAGGGATTCACCGATCCGGCTTTTTCAGTTCTGATACAGATGCAAAATTTTGCATATTGGTTGATACCTGATAACAGTCCGATACCATTGCTGAATTAATAGGCCGTACATCTCACCATGTGGGAGAGACTTAAGACATCACGACTGACTTAAACATTACTTTATATAATACGACAAATTAACACAGATATAAATGTGCTAAATTGCCATTTGTCATTTATTTATTTGCATACGAGTGCAGTCTCACACCAACAAATTAAAGTGAAAGGATCAGTTCCATGCCTAATTATCCGATTCCCGATCCAGCTAATTTTGTTCATATCGCGACTGATACCTGATCCTAATATCGGATCCGTGCATCCCTAGTTATATTCCTATGTTTGGTGGCCTCACTTGCAGGTCTTTTAACCATGTCATACCAGTGTGTGTGCAATATGCTGTGGCGTGTGTCACAACTACAATACAGAGCAGTATTATTGCAGCACTAGTGTTTTGCCATGTTAGGCAGTCTCTGTGTTTCTGTTGCAATCAGACCAACAGACCATCATCCATCGCCTCTTTTTGTTGTTTGTTTTGCCGCTAGCTTTTTTATCGTTACCTGCTTGGAAAAGATCTACCTCAGATGGATTCAGTCATTTCAGCAGGACCGAAGTTTCCTTCGCGCTCAACGTCTGAAAACAAACGTTTGCTTCGCTCTACACGAGCATTAGCGTGGACGTATTGTCAACCGCTCTTGCTGTTAGGGGCCATTAATTTAAATTCGCCCATTCGAAACACTTCAGTTTGTCACCATCCTTCATCGCTTACGCACCACCGAGTCAACAGCGACAAAGGGACGATTTTTCAAGCTAATGGCAGGCGAGCCCCGCCATTAAGCTAAAAAGGCTCCAGCTTTTGAAAAAAGCCACTCGAAAATGTGACTTGTGCTTTAAAAATGAATTTGAATAATTAATTATACAGTAAAAATGGGCCCCACGGTCCAGAAAAATGCTGGAGGGGCTAAGACTTCCAGCCTAATATATATATACATATATACACATATACACACACACACACACACACACACACACACACACACAGTATCTATATTTAACTGGCCTCAGGCTAGGCTAGGAAGATTTCTCATATGAGAGCTGGTCTTTGTGAATGGCAATCTCGGCCGGGATTAATGAAACAAAAGTAAAAGATAACGTCACATTTCATCACATCAACGCCGGAGTGCTTCCTCTGCTGTACCCTTGAGGTGGCACTCATCCATAATGGGCAGAAAGAAGCCGTTTTGCAGAGTGGAAATGAACAGGCTTCGACTGCTGGTCCTTTACGCCGTTTTATTTGCCAACTCCTGACCTCAGGTCACAACCTGCACTCCAACTGTCAAATCAAAGAGCGGTCGTTTCCCCAATTACAGACCATACACTCTCACCGGCGGGATGATTCATTATCATAGGGATGGCTATAAACCAGTCTAGTCTATGACCTAATTTACAATGAAAAGCTTGTTATGAAGCAGACGTGTAATGAAGCTGCTGTAGCACGTCATTGTGAACAAGATGAAAATGAAGGTAAATAAAGAACAGAGAAATCGCTGTCAGAACAAAATGGTAACTTTACAGGATAAGGTTAAAATGTTCTTAACTTTTAAAATATATTAATATATAAAGACTGTTTACCAAGTAATTCTGGATCATATCTATTTGTCAGTTCATCATGAAACACCAGTTAAAGACATTGGTGACTTTTTGGTCCAGCCAGGGTAGTAATAAAGTACAAAAAAAAAAAGAGTGTGTTGGAGTAACTGCCTCTACTGTCCAGAGAAGAAGACTTTCTACTAGATTTGCTGTGAGGATTTGATTGCATTCAGCAACAAGAGAGTAAGTGAGGTCAGGATGTTGGAGGATCACCATCCTAAAAGTACTGGATGGAGCATCATTCATCATTCCAAAGAACACAGTTTCACTGCTCCACAGCTCAAAGCTGGGGGGGCTTCATGCCCCTCTAGGCCACGCCTGGCATTAGGCAGCATGGTGCCAATAGGTTCATGTTGATCTGCTCCTATTCTATTGGTAGTACTCCTCTACAGGGACTAAACAAGCTGTGTGTGTGTGTGTGTGCGCAGTTGCACATCTGTGTCAGCAATTGGTGCAAACTAAAGCAGCTTAATGTATTCATTAAAAGGGAAGTCCACAAATATTTGGACACAATTGGATCAAGTATTGTGACAATGTCTTCGAGTATCATGATAGTATATTGTTGATTTACTGCCCACACTGATTTGGAGTGAGATTATTTTTAGCAAACCTTTAAAATAAAAGCTATAAAGCCAACCCACTGCGTTCAAAACTGGTAACACTCAGTCTCACTACCCCAAGCCAATTGTTCAACAGTGTGCTGAGAATTACTGTCACTTTCCTGGTTATACTGGTGCTTTAAACGCTTCTGCCACTATAATACTGCTCTGCTTCTACAGCCTGCCATTTCCCTGCATATAAAATAGAGCACAACCCGCTTAACGGTAGGCTAATATCCATTTACTACCTTATGCATGTATTTATTCACTGAATCATTCATCTCTTTTCAGGGGAAAATAAGCAAGCCTCCAGCGTGCTACACGAGGTCAGCCCACATGCTTTTATTTGTTTATCTATTTTTCTTTATTTCATGCCTGGTACCGCGTCCGTGGGTGCTCGCTGCTCTAATATACATGAGATGTCCTTGTTCCATTCCTTCGCAGGGGCCACACTGTCTTTATTATTTAATTAAGTCGCCGGGTCGTTACATTAATAATTGAGTGTGAGGGGACCCTCGCACGGCCCGAGGCGCTGCCGGATGGGCTTTTTTCCTGGTGCGGAGTGTATTAAAAAATGTGTGTATTTATGTCCCCGGGGAGTCTGTCCTAGCTGCATAAAATTGAATTGGTTATATCTAATATATCCACCCCCCTAAGGGGGGAGCAGAGAGAGAGAGAGAGAGAGAGAGAGAGAGAGAGAAGATAGAAAGGAGGAGGAAGAGGGGGATAAGAGGAAGGAGGAGGGCTGAGACAGTTGAATCTGGCCACTGGAGAATAGAAAAGGCTTGGCTTGGTGCAAGAAGACGCATGAAGGTTTGATGTTAATGCTGCTGAATCAAATCGATGGATGTCCCAAAGCTGAGCGAGGGTGGCCTTAAAGGGCCAATATCATGTAAAACCAAATGCACAAGTTTGATGTTGTATGAAAACAATGCAAGTTTCAAAAATGTACCACCCATACAGCCCATTTATGGAATCACAGCTTGTATTAAATTCACTAAATTTACCGTCTATGTGATGTCACCAAAAACAACAAATTTACATATATTTATGGATCCAAGCTACAGCAGATTAGCCACACCCATTCACCAGTGTTTTGGCATTGGCTTCTTTTGGAACGAGGTAGCCAATTATATCAAATCTTGCTTACACACACATCTTAATATCACATAAACAAACAAGGCTGTTTAAGTAGGAATACAACATATATGTCATGTACTAATTATAAAGCTAAATTAAATGCCCTTATAAAATGTATAATTGTTTTAGAATGTAAAATTAAATAACCTTAAAAACTAGAACTATTTAAATGCAATCGTGATCATAAATAGAATCATAAATGTAGTAAAAGGACATACGTGGTCAAGAGAAGACCACAGGGAAATAAGAAGACTACAGGGAAAAAAATGCAAAATGCAGGCTATGGGCCCTTTAAGGTTCAGCGAGAGAGAGAGAGAGAGAGAGAGAGAGAGAGAGAGAGAGAGAGAGAGAGAGAGCAGAAATAAGCGAGATTGAACCCACTCATTTGCAGCCCCCCCTTTGTTCTGCCACGTTTGAGGATAGCTTTGTGTAGGAATCGCCAAGACAAGAGAGGTGGATTTCATCTTAAAGAGGATTAGCTCTCAAACAAAAGCTCACCGGGGCTAAACGCATTAAAAACCTCCAATAAGCTCATGTTCAAGGACACAATATTGACATGTAAATGAATATGCGCGCCTGGACGAAGCCACAGCAGCAGCAGCAGCAGCAGTGTGTGTCCTAGAGGGGGAAGCAGCCCAGCAAGGCTCCGATAGGGCAAACCTGCTCTATTTCCATTCCTCCATTTGTGGGGCTGTCTTTTTTTTTCTCTGAAGTCCATTTGCTTCTGCTGCTGCGCTTTTAAACAGCCGTAGCCTTCGGCTCTCCAGACGTACTGGCTTTTAACACTAAAGCACTAAGGGCAGGGCCTAAATTATTGATCCGCTGACTCCCATCAGCACCACGGTCACGTCTCAGTCTCAGTGAAGCCCAAGTCAGGGCCAAAAGGGGCCTTTCTGCTTTCTGCAGTCTTCTTCGGCCTGAAATAATTAGGTAGATTCTCATTAAGAGGAGAACAGAAAGGTTGGTGGGTGGGGGGGTGCAGATTGTAGTGGGGGAGTTGGGGGAACGAATGTGTGTGTATAAATGTGTACTTGTTTTTGTACATTTCTAAGACAAAAGAAAACTGCCTTTTAGAACTTTATTAAGTGTGTTTTTAAGAATATATACACACATATAGATGTTTATATTTATAACACATACAAGACATACCGCTATATATAAGCACTTACATATCTGTAATATATATGGGGCAGACTAAACATAATGCAAATGGGACAGATTATCATTACACACACACACACATGTATGTATATATATATATATATATATATATATATATATATATATATATATATATATATATGCATGTCCTGACATGGATATAATAACAAGTATCTCTGTGTGTGGTGTTTAAGTAGTGGTGAAGGGGGTGAGTTGGGAAGGTGGTTAATATCCACCCCCCAACCCCATGCCTGAAATATCTCTCCCATCAAATCCCCCTGCAGCGCCTAAAGATGACAGGGCTCATCTAGGGCCGAATCCAGCAGATAAGGCGGCGGTAAAGGAATAATAAGAGGATAATGCACGAAGAGAAAAAAAAAAAAGAGGAGGGCGCTCAGCCCATCGGTATAAATAAAGACGCGGTGCAGGCAGTGTAATGAATTCTGAAGGCCGAGATCAATAATATCAGCACCCAGACTGAACCTTATACATACACAAAGGAGAGAGAGAGAGAGAGAGAGAGAGAAAGAGAGTCAATGAGAAAGAGTAAAGACAGAGAGAGAGAGATAGAGGTGGTCTCAATGGGTCTGTGTACAGCTAGCCAAGCAGATAAGCCTGCAGTACGGCTGCCAGGTTTTCAATAAAAGGGAAAATCTGTGAGAAAAGAAATGGCCTTCCAGGCGCTTCTACCTGAAAACATCAAAAATGTCACCTAAAGCTGCACAATGTATTGTTTGTAAACCGTTATCACGGCAGTGGCTTCAATATATCGCCAAAGTGAGCCCTGTAACAACTCAGTGTTTTACTGTGTGATGTAAGAATCCTCACCATGGTCCTGCTTCTGTGGGTGTTTTGAGGAGTATATTACATTTCAGATTTATAAGTGTGTTATTAATATACTTCAAGACATAATGAAATGGACCTCTTCTCCTCCAGCAACAAGTGGGTCCTTTAATTGTTACTGTTTTGAAGTGAGACAAGCTTGGTAAAATCACATTTTACCCTAATGAGAGACTGTAGCTCCGCCTCCTCAGTGTATATCACAATACCTACATTTAGAGTGTTATTATTATTCACCCTAATGAGAGACTGTAGCTCCGCCTCCTCAGTGTATATCACAATACCTACATTTAGAGCGTTATTAATATTCACCCTAATGAGAGACTGTAGCTCAGCCTCCTCAGTGTATATCACAATACCTACATTTAGAGTGTTATTAATATTCACCCTAATGAGAGACTGTAGCTCCTCCTCCTCAGTGTATATCACAATACCTACATTTAGAGTGTTATTAATATTCACCCTAATGAGAGACTGTAGCTCAGCCTCCTCAGTGTATATCACAATACCTACATTTAGAGTGTTATTAATATTCACCCTAATGAGAGACTGTAGCTCCTCCTCCTCAGTGTATATCACAATACCTACATTTAGAGTGTTATTAATATTCACCCTAATGAGAGACTGTAGCTCAGCCTCCTCAGTGTATATCACAATACCTACATTTAGAGCGTTATTCATATTCACCCTAATGAGAGACTGTAGCTCCTCCTCCTCAGTGTATATCACAATACCTACATTTAGAGTGTTATTAATATTCACCCTAATGAGAGACTGTAGCTCCGCCTCCTCAGTGTATATCACAATACCTACATTTAGAGTGTTATTAATATTCACCCTAATGAGAGACTGTAGCTCCGCCTCCTCAGTGTATATCACAATACCTACATTTAGAGTGTTATTAATATTCACCCTAATGAGAGACTGTAGCTCCGCCTCCTCAGTGTATATCACAATACCTACATTTAGAGCGTTATCAATAGTCACCCTAATGAGAGACTGTAGCTCCGCCTCCTCAGTGTATATCACAATACCTACATTTAGAGTGTTATTAATATTCACCCTAATGAGAGACTGTAGCTCCTCCTCCTCAGTGTATATCACAATACCTACATTTAGAGTGTTATTAATATTCACCCTAATGAGAGACTGTAGCTCCTCCTCCTCAGTGTATATCACAATACCTACATTTAGAGCGTTATTAATATTCACCCTAATGAGAGACTGTAGCTCCGCCTCCTCAGTGTATATCACAATACCTACATTTAGAGCGTTATTAATATTCACCCTAATGAGAGACTGTAGCTCCTCCTCCTCAGTGTATATCACAATACCTACATTTAGAGTGTTATTAATATTCACCCTAATGAGAGACTGTAGCTCCTCCTCCTCAGTGTATATCACAATACCTACATTTAGAGTGTTATTAATATTCACCCTAATGAGAGACTGTAGCTCCTCCTCCTCAGTGTATATCACAATACCTACATTTAGAGTGTTATTAATATTCACCCTAATGAGAGACTGTAGCTCCGCCTCCTCAGTGTATATCACAATACCTACATTTAGAGTGTTATTAATATTCACCCTAATGAGAGACTGTAGCTCCGCCTCAGTGTCGTAAATTGTAATTGTGGTGTTTTGCAGCCGTAGTCTCCGTTAGAGAGCGGGTGGTATATTGACTCGGCTACTCAAGGCACACACACTCTTTCAGAGAGGGGGAGATAGGAGGAGAGAACCAAGGAGGCTGCAGCAGAGGATCTGGTGGCGACACACATACACACACACTGCTGATGGAGTGAACTGGTGTGGGGGTGGGGCTTTCTTATCTGCAGCGGTGAGATCACACAGGCTGAGGCCGAAAAAATGCTCAGTACTGATGATCCTAACACACACACACACACACACACACACACACACACACACACACACACACACACACACATACAGATATACACACATGGCCTGCCTCCATGACGACAGCCATCACACGCCTCTCTTGTGGGGAGGGGGCTTCGGTGTCAGAGAGAAAGAAACACATAATCGCGTGTGTCTGTCTGTGTGTGTGTGTGTGTGTGTGTGTGTGTGTGTGTGTGTGCGCGCGCGTGTGTATTACATCCTCACATAAAAGCTGTACTGCACGACTCTCACGTCGATGTCAGCTCAGGCTCACAAAAAAATGCAACAAAAAACGGAGAACAATGAACGCGCCGGGCCTTCGTGGCTTCCGGCGATAATAGACCTCATTATGTTCTCATTAGACCGCAATGGCGATGTTATAATGATCCTGCAGAACCTGTACTTGTTGAAAATCCCCCCTGCCTTAGGACCCGCTGTCATCTGCCCATGGGGGGTTACACATCACAGCAAAGTGGGTGGGGCTCAAACCAGTTGTAGGCAGTCGGACGCCATGTCTGAGATGTTCACCTGCTCTCCGATTCAGTTTGATTACTGGAATATCAGAAGTGGAACTGTCCAATGCCACCTGCTCATCCAATGTCATTAATCCCCCAATACTCATCCTCAAGATGTTAAAGAGAGATCTGATTGCATTTGATTGCCATGAGAGTATCAGTGAGGTCAGGTGCTGATGCTGAACGATTCGTTTAGCCACTCTAACTCATCATAAACATGCTGGTTGGAGCTCCATCATCACTCCAGAGAATGCAGCTCCACCTCTCCAAGGCCCGAAGCTGCTGAGCACTGTTGCCAAGCATGTGCTTGGGGCTTTCTAGAACACAGTCGGTTCACAACAGAACAAGTACCCTGAGAGTTACACAACTGTTGAGATGTCAACCACCTGTGGAATATGCTCCTAAAGTTTTATCAACATAGTATCTCCACATATTAACCACCATCTGCAATGGTTGAAGGATGTTGTGATCACTCAAACAGTCACTACACAACCAAACCAGAAGCCCTGGCGAAAAGCTGAGGTCTGCGCCCTGCTAAAAGCCTGCAATGTGTCATTCAGAACAGGAGACAAAGCAGCGAGCGCTCAGGGCTTCTAGGACCAACATCAGCATCCGCATAAGGAAAAGTCAGACCTCAAAAAAATTCAAGAACAGGATACTCAAACTGGAGGAGGAATCGTCCCAACAGCATCCCACAGACATCTTTGACAACTCCCTGGCGCAGGCTGCTGTTCTAGCATGCTTTAAATCAACCACCATCATCCCAGTGCCAAAGAAGTCCTCAGTCACATGCCTTAATGACTACTGTTGCAGTAACCCCAGTTGTCATAAAGTGCTTTGGGCAGCTGGTCATGGCTCACATACAGGTCTCAAGTCTACCTACACTGGACCCCTTACCAATATGTCTACAAGCCATCCACCGCAATGACACACTTTGAGTAATCTGGCCTCTACACACCACCTCAAGTGTAGACCTTCAGCTTAAATTCAATTAGAGGGTTAACCAAAGCATTTCATTAATGTCCCTGCATTTTCACAGGCTCAAAAGTACTTGGACAGTTGACTGATTAGCAGGTATACAGACAGCTGCTCTTTCTGCATGATAAATTAAAGAGATAAAAAGTTTCGATTTTCCATCAGGTAGATTTTAATAGGAAGTCTTAGTATTCACTTTAAATGTGTAGAGTTTCAAATATTCGGCTATGAGCTGTCTTTATGCGAACCGGAAGTAGGAGGAGCTGTAAGTGGTGGGAGGGGCCTCAGTGGCAGATATTGCTCTCTTTCTTTCTCCTGCCATGGCAACGCCGCTCCCCGATCGCTCACACAGAGCGGCGGACTAATGGCGTCCCATTAACATAATTGCCGATACGACTAGTGTTCCATATCTGAGAGGCACTCACTATCCTTCAGGAGAGAGAGAGAGAGAGAGAGAGAGAGAGAGAGAAAGAGAAAGAAAGAGTGAGAGAGAGAAACGCATATATAGAAAGAGAGAGACCAAGACAGAGAGAAAGAGAGAGAAAGAGAAGAGAGGGAGAGAATGTTTGGAGTGTGTTTGTGCAGTATTCGCTTGGGCGAGAGTGGCAGAGGCACATGCTCAAGCCCGAAACCCAAAACCTGCCAAGCCAAATGAAATCCCCATTATTTTTAATTAATCCCTAATTAAAATATATTACTCCACAGATTCCGCAAATCTCTCTTAATATGCAAATGAGGCCCATTGAAAGATATTTACATATCATTAATTAAGGTGGTGCATTCTTTCACTCTAACAAGCTGTGGTCCACACTTGCCAAAGAAAACCCCAGCCTGCGTAGAGGAAGAGACAGAGAAAGAGAGAGAGAGAGTAAACCATGGCAGCCAGCTCAGCAGTCCGCTACAGAAACATAAAAGCTGTATAGTTTTGATGTTTTCACACAGAATCTTCAGAATCATAAATTACATCATTACTGTGTACGGTGAGAGCCACAGTGGACTTCAGCGCTTACACACAGGGCTTATTTCAATTTTTTTTTGTTCTACAGATAAAAATTGAATCTACATGCAAACGGATTAAAATCGACCTGATTCAGAATTAGGCATTATCAGAATCGGACAGCATTACAACTGAACAGGACTGGAATCGGACAGCATTAGAATCTAATAGGATCAGAATTAGGCAGGATTAGAATCAACCACAATTGCAATGAGAATAAATCGGAAATTGGGCAGAATTAAAATCGCCCAAGATTGCAATCAACTTTAGAATCAACTAGAATTAAAATTGGGCTGGATTATTATCAACCAAACCTGGTTTCAATAAAATAACTTAATTTGTAATCTGGGTTGACCTGTGTTGCAATTTTCTGACAGAAATAGTGTAATATAAGCTAAGAACAGTACCTGTGTGCTTTGAGTAAAAAGCAGAATAACAATACAACTGCCTTTCTTTCCGCAGGCAATTTATCTACAATGAAATCGGAACTGGCCATAAAGAATATGTGCACACCCAGTTTGAACATAATGATCATCAGTTGAGATTTATTTCTTTCACAATAAACTCCAAATGGTAAACACTAAAACTGACTGACTGCAAACATGGCTTCCAGATTTCCTTAAAATGCTGCTGTAGGCCCTGAATGAAAATCTAGCATCTATACTAGCTTAATACTAAAACATCCAGTCAAGCCATAATTTGTTCCTGACTAATTTGTCAACAAAATCAGATTGGATTATTTATTTATTATGTTTATTCATTTTATTATTTTTGGAGGGGATTGAGCAACAGATAGAAAGTTTGGAAAGTTTCTAATATAATTATGTTTGGCACTGCTTCAGTTTTACTCACCAACACAGATACACATACTCTCTTTCACACAACCACACACACACACAGCCGCACACACATCACACCTTACATTTTATAAGGGTATGGGGAGCTAGGTGTGGAGGCAACTGGGCAGAATTCATTAGCCGGACGACCGCAGGGTGCGCTCCTCCACCGCACACATACAGTAATGACTTCTGAGGTTTGGGGGCAGGAGGAACAAGTGAGGAAAAAAATGAGAGGAAAAGAGAAAAAGAGAAGCTGAGAGACAATGCGGGAAATCAGAGAAACAGACTCCATAATTCTCTGATGCGTCCAGCTCAGCCTGGGTTTTACCTGTACAACAGTTGTTACTTGAAGTTGTATTGAGGTACAATTGTGTAATTATTCATTTAATTATAAAGTCTTTATAATGTATAATTTACATTTGATGTATACTCTCTTATACTCTCTATACTCTATACTGTACTGTATTTTTTCTGACAAAAAAAACAGCAAAAGAGTAAAGGACGGGTTTAATAATAATGCATAATAAGACTGTAAACACAACAATAACTTGAATTAAATTGAAATCATAAACACAGCATGCTTTTATCACCGGGTTTTATTACAGCCTTACAAGTGGCTCAATGTCCAAGTCAATTAGTTCATCTTTGTTATATTGGAGAGCCTGATGTTGACCTCTTGCCACCTGTCCCTGTAACGAGGTGGGCAGACTGACAGAGAATGATTAAGTGGCTAATTGCCAAAGCAGTCACAATGTCCAGAGAGCAACAGCACAATGCAAAGGCCCGCGTGACACCCGATCGAGACATTACAGTAACAAAATCTTATTAGGCTTATTAGGAGCTGCCGATAATATCAAGATCGAGCCAAAGCAGGGGAGTCATTTTTAACAAGCACTGTCAGAAATGATATCTGGTACCAGAAAAACTATCTGCCAATTTAATGAGACAATTTCACTTGGAATTACTTGAATACAAATATCAACAGATTCCAGTTAGGCTCTGTACCCATTGTGATCCTGACTAGGAAGAAGCAGATAAGAAGACAAATGAATGAAAGTAAAATATATCTAGAAATAAGGTAAATAATAACAATAACAACCTCAAAATTAGAAATATTGGTTTCATTTTATTTGGACAGTCCACTTTAGCGTTCTATAGATTATCTACAGATGTTTAAATTGTAAAAGACTATCTGGTAAAACAGATTTGTATCAAGGTAAGGGTGAGGTTTAGCACCAGGATTAAGCTTAGGACCAGTGTGAGAGTTTTATGTCTTTGGCAGAAATTAAAGTTTAAGGTTTGAATTGATATAAGGTTTAATGTTAGGTTAACTTAGAACAGAGAATTGTATAAATATTTAGTGGAACACAAGTAAAAGCCCACCATAGCTGAGGTAAATATTGAAGGAGAAGGGATAAGACAGAGGGGAGGTGGGTGCAAAGTTGTTTGTTACTAAAGTAGGGAGATAGTGGAGGGCACAAACAGGGCTGAGGAGGAAGAGTTCAGAGCATGGTCCATATCCAAAAAACAAAAAAGTAAATATTCAACTAAGTTACTCATAGGTACCTGAAAATTCACAGGTATTTGAAACAAAATGTGTGTGTCTTCTCAATGGTAGAAGGTTTTGTATGATTTTGTAAATACAACAGTATGGGTCAGTGTTAACTGGGATCAGTGAAACATTACTAAAGCTCACGACACAGAAATGAACTCTATTCATCTCTTTTATTGACTAATGAGAAGTCTTATTGACTACAGAAGAAGATAGTAGAATTGAAAGTATTTACATAGGAAAGCACTAATCCATAAATATTTAAGTAAATGTACTATAATTACGACCTACTTCTGCATCTGGCTGATATTTGATGTGTTTAATAATGGTACTGTCAGCCCTGATACTTATCCAGTATATTGACTCAGGGCATCACTACTTAAATGAAACTGACTGTTATTTTAGTAGTTTATATATGTATACTATTTTAAGTCTTAACAGTCAGGGTTCCCTTTAAAAGCCCTTTATTGCCAGAGAATATACGCCAACATCTATTTTCAGTGTGAATATAGAAACTCATACTAGTATTTTTCGTGGTACGTTTTTCTCTGAAAGAAGTGACCCTGAAGTGTTTCTTAAGCGTTAAGAAAACTTTCCACTTAGAAACTTTCTGAGAAGCTGAAAAAGAGTAAAAAAAGATTCCTTTCCCCCATATCCTCACGTTGATGTGTCAATCAGAGCAGTGGAAAGAGGAGAGTATTTAGAGGAACTGAGTGATCTTTCCTTCTCTAGGCTGAGCTGCACGTTAATCACTGCGTTTAACGGCAGCCCGTCCGTCTCGTAAATCCTACCAGGTTTGATTGCGGGAGAACTTTTAAAGCCATCCTTCATTAATGTTAATGGGCTTTTTAAGTGGAGGCCAGTAGCGGTTAGCACTACATGGCCAGATTCCCAGGCTTGTTACTCCGGCCTTAGACACACTAAGATGAATGTGCCTTGCAGTCTTATAGGTTTTAACATCTGTCAGTCACAGACTTACCCAATAGGCTTATGGTTCAAAATCTGAATGGGCTGGACAATGAAATGACTGACAGTTTATGGATGAGAATGATAATATTGTATGTAGGACTGGGCAATTTAATGATACGTTTTTCTGAGTTGGATGCACAACCTAAAACATTTCATCTTTTTTCTGAATTGTTTAGGAAATACTTAAAACGTGAACCTTTTTTTGAACCAATGTTTAAGTACAATTTAGCCGAGAGCAGAGAATGTGTAAACTAGAGCTGCAAAACATATCGTTTCAGTATCATCATTGCAAAGTGGCCATGCAAAATAGTCACATCACAAGATATTTAATTTCATGTAAGAAAACTTAATTATTAAATTAACTTTTTGCCGCTTTGATGAAAAAAGGAATTAAAAGGGAAAGGAATACACTCCTTATTTTCCATGACAGAGGCAGATCTGCCCATTATTATTAATTTTACTCCAGTCCTGGACAAACAGAGTGCATTATTAATATCATGACATGTTGGATCATTGACTTCTGGTGAAATCTGGTGAAAATGTACATATTTTTATATTCCAATATACACACAAAAAATAATGAGATAAGGCTGCTGCGTCAAGCACGCTTCTGACCCTCCATCACATCTACAGTATCTTGGTTACAGTAACAGTGTGTGAAACTACCTCCACCATGTTTAGAAGCTGTACTTTAGTCTGGTTAGCTTTCCTATAGTATGTAAAACACAAGGTTTTGTTCCAAAAGTGATATACATTTATATATATATTCTACATGTCATTTTAATGCAATGTTTTCTGCTCTGCAATCAGTGTTTTACACAACTGCAAAACTTCTTACAGAGTCACAGCCTTAGTCATTAACACAATAGTGACAATAAAAACTAAACTTCATAAGGCTGCAAGGTTCAGGGCATAAAACTAGCTACTGCTGTGTTCTGTGACTAAATTGAAATCCCCATGTTTTAATGTTAATGTTCTCTGTTAACTGAGCAACAACAGCCATACAGCCGTACAGTCTCACTGTAAAACTCTTTAAAACAGTTTTCACACTTCATTGTCTTCAAATGTTGGGTCCAACGGAGTCCAGTAATGTATTATTAATCCATTTCCAAACTCTAAGCATTGTAATTATAACCCCTATCCGCACTTCCAATTAGCTTCATAAACAGCTATTTTCCACAAACGGCTGCTGGTGGCAGTCACACTCGATAAAACACATACGACCACATGCTTTCTTTTTTTTTGTGTACCAGCAAGACTTGTGAATATTCTCAGCTCTTTCTTGCCAGCAGCAACCCCTCATCAATCACACACACACACACACACACACACACACACACACACACACACACACACAAAGTATATATATATGTACAAACACAACAACAAAAAGTTGTAAAGCTGGAACAAAGATGAAAACTGTTCGGTAACAACCTCGGCTTTGCGGTTTATGCTGACGTGTTTGGATACAGCAGGAATATTGCAGTGACAAAAACAGATAGGGAAGGAAATTCATATTGATATTTATTTTCTTCAACATTTTCTTCTCTAGATCTGTGTGTACCTTCCCAGTGGGGCAATGCAAGGGCCACTGACAGAGTAGGAAATAATACATTGTTAGAAGTAAATACAGGAGTATCCTGTATGTTTGTAGGATAATGTAACATGAGGGTATAAGAGGCAGGTTGCCTTTTTTTTAAATCAATGTTCAAAAGACTTATCCTGCTTTTGTTCTTGTGAGAACTTCACTGCATTCAGCTACAACAGCATTAGTGAGGTCAGGATTTTGGATAATTACCATCCCACCTCACTCCCAACTCCCAAATCTTATCCCATCCAAAAGGACTGAATGGAGCATCACCATCATTCCACAGCTCAATTCTGGGGGGCTTTATACCCCTCTAGCCCCCCTAGGCATCTGCTCCAGAGAGTCCAGTTCTCTACAGGGACTAGACAAGATGTGTATGTGTATGCATTTGCATAGAAATGGTCAAAAATGGGTGCAACGTAAAAAAGCTTAATGCATCCATTAGAAGTGGTGTCCACAAACATTTGGACAGTTTCTTATGTCTTTACAAAGTATGATTTAATACATTGTAAGTTCATTCTTTTTAAGCTTTCCTCATATCAATTGATCATATATGTTTATCCATACTGATCAAAGCATATGAACCTTTTACCTATAAATTTGGTTTATATCATTATTATAATATTATTTAACCATGGTTGTTCTTGTATTGGTGTATTGCATTTACAACATTTCTGAGACTAAACTGAGACTGAACAGGCACTTTTGTCTTTTGCACTGATTACATCTGACGCTGGGCTGTGCTTAGAGAGTGTGCATGGCTGAGAAACTGTGTGTGTGTGTGTAAGTGTTAGGAGATATCTGTGAAGACACACTACATTTGGACAGTAAGTAGAATCGCCCTGTCAGCGCGGTACACCGCACATTCGAAACGGCCCATTTAACGTGCTCCTATCCGCCACGGTCATTTGCATACTTCAGCGAGGCCCTGATGGATGAAGATGGATGGGGCGAAATCAACCTCGCTGAAACAACTGTTATATCAAGGTTAAACTATCCACGAAGCTTTTAACCTGCGCAGCTTTATCTCGCCACCGCCTCAAACCCTATCGGCTCATCAATAGCACCTTATCGGAGAGCCGAAGACGCTTTGCTACCGAGTCTGCGGTAATAGGAAATCAAAGAACGGCAGGTGTATGCAGATGTGAGCTGGAGACGGCTAGAAAAACACTGTCAGGCAACGTTATTGATGGCATCGACACAAGGCAGCTGCTTTTTCTGACAAAAAAGTAGTAAAAATCCAAGGCTCCGTTTACATGTTCCTGTTTAGGGAATTAATTTCGCCCTCGAATTTCAGGCAGTGCTTCAACAGAGATCAGTTTTCTTCATCATTGTGTTCATGTTCACTCAACCTGGGTGGTCTAAATTGAGCATCCTAATGTCCTTAATATAGTAACTGAGCTTTGTGTTCATTATTGTGAAAAATGTTGTTATTCCTTTTAAAAAGCAATGAACATTTCATTATAAAGAATATTTAGACACATGAAATAAAATATATATAAAAAGTTTTTTTTTTAATAAAGTGAACACAATGGGCTATCCTCGCTAAGTAAACACAACGGGCAATAATAAGGGCAGCAACATTTTTTGTGGTCATGTTCATATATTGTAGGATACGTCAATATAGTAATTATCATAACAGGTCATGACAAACAATCTGCTTTTCTGAGAAAATACAGAGGGCAAAATTAGTCCTGTTTAACTGGATGTAGTGCAGCCTTGGGTAAGTCCTTGGGCAAGACACCTAACGCCACCTGTGCAACATGATTTAAATGCAAGTCACTCTGGATATAAGCATCAGACAAATGCTATGAATGTACGGCAAATGTAACCACTGACTATATCAACAATATACTGTGAAAAGCCTACTGTGAAAAGCCTACTGCAAAATTAATCATGATAACAATTTAAAGTATTAATTATATTGTCCGACCAAGCCAGTACCAATATCGAGAACCATAAAGCTGTACGATTAGAGAATCTAAAAGAAGACCATCATGATCAATCTACTGAAACACTACCACTACCCTACAATTAATAACATCACATCACAGTGTGAGTGTGCGCTGTTTCAGGATAGACTTGTTACAGGACTCCCCTCCGATTGTACATCCAGCATTTTCTGCGGATATCGAGCCCCCATACTTTATTAAATGAAATGTTTTGAATAACAGTAATAATTATAATAGTAATAATTTAATGTGGCATTGTGTAATGCAGTTTATTCGTTACGATTTGTAACCCTTAGAAAACCAAACATTGTAAAAGTGTCATATATAAAGTGTTATATGTTAGCATTTGCCCACCTATACCACACACAGGACCCCTGAGCTGTCAAACAGACAACACAAGTCCAAAACGAGTGCTCTGCACTCGATAAGGACAGAGACGACGGAGGCGGTTTGACGGGAGGTCGAGGTAAACTCCACCACGAATGCCTTGACATCTCACTGTTCCTTTTTCTGGCAGGGGGCTTGAGATGTAATATATCACCAGAACAGCCTCCTTCCTCCCTAGACACACACACACACACACACACACACACACACACCTGACACCAGTGCTTCCGTCTGCACTCCCACCAAATGCGAGGCCCAGGCGCTAGCTGGCTAAATGCAGTTATGTAGGACAGAGCGGCAGCACAATGCTGATTACGCAGAAGGCAAAAAAAGAAAATGGCAGTCATTAATAGAATAGCAATTGGAGTTAACTGTCCATAACTAACACTGCCAAAGGCAAGCTGGCAAACAGAAGGGGACAGAAACAGAACTGGAGGAAACACCAGAGGACAGACAGCACACTGTACACACAGCTACTCGATCAGAAACATGTTTACACTAGAAAACATTTAGCAAGTAGCTAAAGGTTGCCACTCGCTAGCATGTCTTACACCCTTAAAAAATGGGTTCAAGGGTTGTTTATTAAAGGTACCATAACATTTTTTTTGTCTGGTTTAATGGTTCTTTATATGCAAGTAACACTCAGTGTTTTTGTACTTCTTAGTGGACGTTCTTTAGCTGGAGCGACTACATCACGCAAGGGCAGACACTATTGAACAGTGGTCTAAAACCATTGATTTTGTGAAAGATATGTTTGACCAAACCTGACGTTGTCTGTAGTGCGATTTTTATTTTTCCTTAGTGCTCTGAAAGGCATTGTAAGTAGTGTGTCTGTGTGAGGGTCCGTTTGGTGTATAATATTTTAAAATAAATAAAAATACGTTTAACCTCTTATGAATAATTCTTTATAGAATTTAATAGATAATTGTATCACAGCATAAAAAAAACCTGTTTGCAACTGCTATCAAGGTCAAATAAAAATAACAAATACATCGAAAAATTAATAGTAAAAAAGTACTGAAACTGATTTTAAATGTAAGACACGAACCAACATACAATTTGTTATGTCCAGCTACTAATGAATGCATTTAGGAACTTTAAGAGTTGTCCATTGCTGACACAGATGTGCAAATGCACACACAGCTTGTCTAGTCCCTGTAGAGAAGAAGTACTGCCAATAGAATAGGACTCTCTGGAGCAGATCAACATCATGACCCTATTGGCTCCATGCTGCCTAATGCCAGGCGTGAGCTAGAGGGGTATAAAGCCCCCCCAGCATTGAGCTGTGGAGCAGTGGAAGAACTGTTCTCTGGAATGATGGTGTCCAATACTTTTGGAATGAAGAGGGGTGGTGATCTCATTAACACTTGTGTCGTTAAATGCAATTATATCCTCATAGCAATGATCCAAAATCGGAAAACCTTCACTGGACAGTACGAACAGTTACTCCAACAAAAGCCGGGTTTTTAATACCACTGATTTTTTTACAAAACAATGAATTAGCAGGTGTCCCAATACTTTTGTCCATATAGGGTAGTTTCTTTCTTGTTACTACTGGAGGTGCAATATTAGAACTTGGCAAGCTCAAAATCTGCCAAAACAAGCAATCCAACAGATTACTATTTTTTATATTATATATATATATATATATATATATATATATATATATATATATATATATATATATATATATTGTATCGGCTGCTATTGAGAAATGTGATAGTACTTGTGATATCACAACTGAAAGCAAAATTCTGGTATCATGCTAAACCCTACTGGATTTCATGAATGTCTTTATAAGGTTTACCTTTTGAGGAATTGTCCCAGAAAAAAAATGTTTAATAATGTTCTATAGAGAGCTTCTACTAAAAAAAAAGGTGCACGTATTTGTCACTGTACAGTGTGCACTGTACAGCGAAATGTGTCCTCCGCATTTAACCCATCTGTGGTAGTGAACACACACTCACACACACACACACACACACACTAGTGAGCTAGGGGCAGTGAGTACACACACACACCCAGAGCGGTGGGCAGCCAACTCCAGCGCCCGGGGAGCAGAGAGGGTAAAGGGCCTTGCTCAAGGGCCCAACAGTGGCAGCTTGCCGAGCCCGGGAATCGAACCCACAACCCAGTTATCGATAACCCGGCGCTCTAACCGCTGAGCCACCACTGCCCATACTATGTGTTTTATCTATTTTTTAAATTATAATTTTAAACAAAAGTTGTTTCATTTGTGTTTATTTTTAATGCCTGTTTACTTGTTTTATTGCATCTTATTTAACTTCTTTTACTGTCTTTTTAATTTGCAACCTGTTGTTTTTTTATTCCACCTGTGGCTACACGGAAAATCAGGATCCCCTTCAGCATAAACCCAAGCTTTAATAAAGAATGATGGTGATGAATAAAACGCGGAGATGGATTGCAATGTCAAGAGTTATCTCAAATGGTCCATTAGTCCCTTTAACAAATAAGGTAAGGTACAGTTAAACTCATTTTTACACACAGCTTGGCTACATGCTTTAAAAGCCTAAGGTGTGGAATTCTGTGTATGTGTGTTTATATGTGTGTGTGTGGCGTATGTGCCCTACTGCAACCCCCCCAAACACTGCGAGAATGAATGTTGATTAGTGTTGATTCCGGCGGACGAGCGTGTGGCGAGTGACAGTCCTCCTAAGCCGCTGCGATAGGCAGCCATTAATCTTGGTCTGGTTTAAGTAGCGTATATTAATTTGTGTCATTTTTTACTAAGTCGGCCTGGGAGAGGCGGTGTGTGTTTGACTGCACACACACACACACACACACACACACACACACTGCAGCTCAGGGTTGGGGTATGGGGGGAGATACGGTGATTTAGTTTTTTATTCACCACTGACACTCCTGTCGTGAAAATTCGAACAGCGGGGCGCAGAGGAAACGGCCCTGAATTACACAAAATGAACTCCAGGGGTGTTGGTATGGCAACCATAGCTGAAAGTATTGCTGTCCCTATTTTATTTTAACACTTACGGCACATACAGAAGTGAATCAATTTAAATGGGTTTTAACAGTGAGCATACTGACCTGGTTGTGCAGAAATGTGTGTGTGTGTGTGTGTGTGTGTGTGTGTGTGTGTGTGTGTGTGTGTGTGTGTGTTAGGGGTAGAAATCTTTTAGTCTGTGATAATTCAATTAGATTTTTATTCAGGGTGCCAAGATGCAACGATAAAATGATTCTGTGTGCACATAAGCATTTACATTCATGGTATCATTATCGTCGAGGTAATGTTATTGTTAGATCTCCAACACTAAAATCTTTTTGCCCCCGATCCAATCCAAGTACCCCAATACAGAAATATCGGACATTCTGATACAATATTTGTGTTAGGCTGGTTTCCCAAACATTGATTAAGCCCTAGTCTTTAACTAAACTGAAATGCAATTGGTGATTTACCTTTAAGCTTAATCTGGGTCTGGTGAACTGTCCCATACTAAAACATTCTAGACTGATATTTAGTTAATACTTTAAACACTGCTTTAAAATCACTTATTAAATGGTATCTTTTGTTTCTTCAAATAACTATTTTACAGTGAATGTGTTAAGACTTAATTTTAACATAACATGTATAGGCAATATAGGTATTAGCCTCCTCTCTCTCCGTTCTGGGTTTCTGTTAAAAGTTTCTGCTGGGATTTGAGACTGAAAGACATAGTAAAAGTGTAAAGTTTCCCCACATGGTTTTGGTAGCCAAGCAAAAACTGAAAAAAGAGACAAACTGCTGCGTGCAAGTCATACGCTCATATTTTACACTGGAGTAAAAGAAGCATCCTCAAACGCAGTCAAAACAACAGAACAGCATATATTATGCTTTCAATTCCTGTAAAACACAATTTACGTTCCACACACTAGCCTCCTTAGTTACATTCTGAGACCCGTTCTAACAGACTATACTACAGTATACTGTATATTATTGGTTCAACAGTGAGATATTAATATGTTGGAGCATCCCTAAATTAGACTTGTGCCTGTTTAGAAAAAATCAGTAAAAAAATAAAAGGCTTGTTGTTTGTGATTTTGGGGGTATCTCTCCTTCATAGTTTGTCTTTCTCTCTCTCTGTCTCTCTCGCTCCTGCTCTCGCATTTTATCTCTCCCTTTTGCCCGGTGTGTTATTGTAAATGGTCATCTAGAGGAGAATGTTTATTCGAAGGGCATCACAACACCACATATTAATCATTCACGATGGAAAAGAGGCACTACAGTTGTTTCCGTGGCCGACTAAGCACTAATCTGTGGGTTTGTAAGCTTTTGCTGCATTACTTTTTTTTGCATTATAATATATGCCCCATGTTTAAGTGCAGTTTTTGTAATCAGAACTTTAGTTATTGTTTTTTAAATGCTATCTAACGAGGTACAGAGAGACAGAGTGGGTTTACTTTCATAATACTTCCTTGTGAAATCCCAGAATGCATCTAAATTCATACAAGGATTGCTTTCTGCACCATCCAATTTGGTTATGTGTAATATTAGCCATTCAGCAAACTGCGCTCTGTTTGTAGTTGTCTGACGGAGATCATATTCACAGCCATTACAGAAAAAGAATGTCGATTCACTTATCAGACAAAAATCTGCTTTGGAGAGGAAATTAGATGCTGAGGAGCCTGTTTTTTTCTTTGTCTGTCTGATATTAGTGAGCAGAGCTGTTTGTTGGCTACTATAAAAAAATAAATTACAGTAGGGGGCCGTGGTGATCATGTTATTGTGTCTATTGAGGGAAGGATCAGTGTGTAAGCACCACAGTCAGTAGCACTAATACACATTTGTGTGCAAAGGCTTGGAAATCATTGTTCAAATGACTTCTAAGTGTAAATAAGTAAAGAAATCCTTTGTTGGCAGCAATACTCCGAGTAACATGTGCCATAACCTTTGTGCATGTTTTATTTATATCTAATATGTCAAATTTAGTAAAAGAACTGAAGTGTGTCCCTGGAGGATGTATCTTATTTACACTTATCACACAACATCAGTCATTTACATATACATACACTTGATTTGTATAAGGGTTTTTCAAAGCGTATATATTTTTATTCTATTAGATTCTAAAAAATTGTATAACATTTACAACATATTAAAATAGGCAGATAAAAAAGCTGGAATGGACAATGCACCAATGTTTGCAAAAATAAACTATTTAAGAAGGAATATAAGAAACAACAGTCTAATAATTACTACTACATGTTGCCATCATCAGTGATGAAAGACTCCAGACAGCTTTTCCACCTGGTAGCAGGTTGTATTACTAGTTTTATGTCCTTTAAGTGAAGACTTGCCGTACACAACACAGCACACAGCGCTGTTACACTCCTCACACAGCCAACCTGTTATCAGTGCTAATTACAGCCTCCCACCTCCGTTATACATTTCTGTAATTAGGCTCTTAAAACATGATTAACATGTCTCAATTACGCCAGTCATCATTTGCATAATTTATAAGGCGCTCTAATTGCGAGCGGGTTTCGACTTGAAGCTGAGTAATCACAGAAACGCACAGGAAGCATTATGCTGCTACTGAGGCATGTCCGTTTCAACGGCCCGGTGTATGATTAGCAATCAGCTTCCAAATAAAACACTGTCGGAGGAGAGAGTCCCCTCGTGGGCCGCAGCACAATCTACATTTCTACACTTCGCTCTGACATAGTTTTGATTTCTGACAGAATTACAAATGCCACAGAAGCTACAGACGTCACTGTATGTTTTTCTTATGCTGGAGCTTGCTCTGTGCCTGAAACTTGACTGAGGACTGAGCACAATGTGACAGCATGCTATTGTCATATGATTCAGTGGTTTAGATGTAAACAGAGTCATAGCCACCAAACCCACCAGTGAACCTACACCTGTCTTCTGAGTTTTATATGAAATGTTAACAATGGTAAACAGCCTCAAATCTGAACAAACACATTTTCTTCAGGGACTACTTCGCCGCACAGCGCCTTGCATATATCGCTCCACCATACCCCAACAGGTAAAGCTATTGTAAAGTGTGGCCAGATGTTTGCAGTGACTGTGGATGATGTGAGAATTCCTCTGTCGAAGTCAGCTAAAGCTTATTAATCACTAACGCTGACACATGAGTGGAACAGATACAATGTTCTGTCACTCTCTTGACAAGAAATACAAGCAAGGACATGGCTGTTAAGTTTCCGGAGAGTACGTTCAGGAATAATGTGGGGAGGCTGCTTGTCAGTGCAGATGATTTGTATTTAGCATCCTGCTCATGGTTAGGTTTTATTCTGCGTTAATCATTACACAGGCACATATACTGTCAACAACCAGACTGAACTTTTCTGATAGGGGAAAAGTCGAGTCAGTACAGGAACTGATCTGTGCCAAGCTCAGCTTATGTACATCACCAACAGTACTACTGGTTTTTATTCTCCAATATTACAGTATATCGCTAGGGATAGATCATAAAAATTGGGTACTTTTTTGGTATTGATCATGATTTGTGTGATACAATACCGAATTTCAACACCTAAATTATTAGAAAGGTCAACAGGCATGCTTATTCTCATTTTAAGAATTTTATAGCACATCTAAAATTCCATTGACTTTTTTATTCAATGTTTTGTATTTATAAGAAAGTATCAAATTAGTAATGTGACCATCCTGAACCAAGGTTTAAGGTTCGTCGTAGGTACAACACATGTTCTACCTGTAGAAATCTCAGTGAGCTCTTGGTCCCTCAAGATTTACAGCCGTGGCTTTAAAGGGGCATGTGATCAAAATGACAAACTAGCGTTTGGTCCAGCCCAGTGATTCGTTCCTGTGTGGTCGTGTCACTCACACCAGAAAGCCTTTGGACAATGTGGCCTTGCATGTGAACTAGCACTGAACAATGTATAATATATTATTGGTTAATCGCTATATACTATTAATATATTATTATCTATTGTTATATATTGTTACATTAAATGTTCACATATATACATTTAATATATCACAATGTATTGATATCATATACACTATAAGTTCAAATGATTGTGGACACCCCTTTTAATTTCTAAATAATACATTCAAGCTGCACCCCTTGCTGACACAGATGTGCAAATGCTAAGTATGTACTAAGATACATACTAATGGCACCATGCTTAATACCATGTGTGGGCCACACAGCTATGCTCCAAAACCTTGTGGAAAGCCTTCCTTGGACGGCAGACACAGTTAGTCCAACAAAATGGAAAGGGTAGGATAAAATCTTTTTAAAAACCCTTGATTTCAAGACACAAAGAATAAGCAGATGTCCCAATAATTTGTCCATATAGTATAGTATAACTTTAGTATAGTATTATTTTTATCTATATATACAAGAAATAAGAAAAAGAGTGCTAGTTTTATGCCTTCTGTATGTCTATGTCTCTCTCTTTCACTCACTCTCACACACTTTAACTCTTTTCCTTTACCTCAGCATACATCAGCAAGGCACTTGGGTAAATATATTGATTGCTGCTTTTTGTGGGCATCTTACAATTACAGTTTGCTGCCAATAAGTGTTTTATTTATTGCACCAAGTCATCTGTGGAAATCACTCAGATGTTAACCGCTCCATCAGACATCTCTTTTTCATTCAGGAAAATTCCATTTATTCATCAGTCAAGATACAAATATGAAGTAGTGATACAGTGAAATACAGTACAGTGTAAACTACTAAAGTTCAAATACTTTATTTAAACAAGAACATCCTTGAAGAAATCAATAAATAGCTAGGTCAACATGCTAAACTGCGTGTAAGCTAATCCATTACTTTCCTCTGCTGTAAGAGAGTTAGCAACAGCCTGAAACCTGATACAGTATTCATGCCTGTCTTGCTATACTCAGTCTATCTGTATTTGCCAGTCAAACCATTTGGAACAGTTCCATGAACACACACTTACACACACACAGGAAATATGCCCACATGCATTCCCATGAGCACAGACCATGATCAAGTACCCAGACTTCTCCTATGATTTGAGTGTACTCTTTGAACATTTTATAGGGAAAGTATGTATCTATATATATATATATAAATTTGGAGCTCTGGAGTCACAAGAGCATTGAAGACTTTTCTGCACTATGGACTTTACGTAGCTGAGCTGCTCTCTTTTTTTTTTTTTTTTTTTGATTTTTTTTTTGAGCTGTTCCTCCTAAACTCTTCCACTGTTCAATAATACCACTCACAGCCGATGGAGGAAGATCTAGGAGGGAGGAAAATTCACCAGCTGACTTGTTACTGCAGCGGTGTCTCCTATTACATACAGAACCACGTTGGAGTTCAGTGAGCTCTGTAGAACCTCCCATTCTTTTACTAATGTGTGGAAAGGCAGACTGCGTGGCTAGGAGCTTAATTTTATACATATATATATTATACATTATACATATATATATATAAAGATATATAACTATACTTATACTGAATACAAGCCCTTTCACTCCAGCACACAGAAACACATACATATGCACACCACCTCCTAGTTAAACAGCAATGCAGATTACATGTGTCCCACATACACACCTACACATCTTTTCCTTCGACTCAGCACATGTCAGCTAAGCCCACTTGTGTAAATATATGGATTGTTACTTTTCGTGGGTGTTTTAAAATACACAAACTTTCTCTGACTAAACAGAGTTGCGCCCGATTCAGGCCTGTGCCCCGCTCTGTGTTTGTTTACGCTTGCTCGGTGGCCTGCGTCATGTTAGCTTAGCTGGGCAGCGTGTAAAAATACACGACGGGGGTCAGGAGTTCAGGCCGGTTCTGTCTGTCGCTCGACCTGCCTGTCAGCCGTTTTACCGCGGAGGGTTGACTGCGGCCGCCACCGACGCAACACGTGGGACAACACACACACCCGTGTCAGTCTCAGCCAGACGGCCGTAGCTTAAAAAGAATTACACGAGCGTGTGTGTCACTTCTCTCTGTCTACCGGGTGAGATATTTTAACACGTTCAGAATTTATTATTCCTGTCATGGGAGCGGGCGTCGCGGCTGGAGAAGAAATTACGAGTGGTGGATAAAGCAGCGAGACGACGTTTTTAAAGACAAAGCAAGGGGCTGAATTTACATAAAAAGGGTCTGACGAGTTAACTCAAGGTTGATGCACTCAAAAACGTGACTATAAACTAGAGGTGTTTATTTTCCTCCCTGACGTCCACTTGTAACATCTGTGTGGTGATTATTTTTACATGACCATTTTCCAAGCTTTCTTTATTGCTTACAATTAATCAGCCTGTTTTTGTTTCTGTACCTTCAAGACTGGTATTTGTCACAGAGCTTTGTTCTGATTGGCTGCCCTCATTAGAAAAGCAGTCTGGGCTAGAACACTTTTAGCTCTTTTCTACCAAATGAAAAGGATCTTGAATTTTAGAACCTTGGTGTTATTCAGTAAACCGGCCTGCGTCTGCAAGACTTTTGATCAGAACCAAGGACGCGGCATCAATTGCGGGCATTGCACAACGTAAAGCGAAAGTGAACAGTAGGCCACTACCCACTTGTCGAGGGCGTTACCATTGTTGCATTTGCTCGACTATACAACTGGACACGTCACGGATGCTGTCAGGGTTCATGCTTTAAAAAAAAACTATTCCATTGGCTATTATTGTTTGGTTCCAGCTAAGAATGAAAATGCGCCAAATGATTCACAGTTCGTTTCATGTTGATCAAAAAGGGCATTGCTTGTAACCTCAGGGAGGATGAAGAGGCCCAAAATTGCTGTAGGCTGGAGGAGGATGAATATCTATAAATATCTAGGCTTTTCTGACATCAGAAAAAGAGTAAAGTACCAGATACAGGTATAGGTATGTTGTGTGTGTCAAACCATGTTACTCATATTTAAATGCTACACTCAATTCAGCTTTCAAAGACAGGAGCGCCCCCTACATTTCTGGAGTGTACAGACATGAGAAATAGGTTTTTTTTTTTATGAAATGTGGATCTAAATTTGTTGTGCGGCTCCATGACCTCCACAGGCTGTTTATGAAGGCTAACACAGTCAGCACAGCACCATAGGCCATCTCCACAAACCAGACTGGCTATGGATTTAATAACCACTCCCTTTGCAATGCTCTGGGGACTCCGCGGCGGCAGTGTAAAACTGCAACTGAACCGGGCCGGATCTTGATGAAAAAAAAAAACGGAGAGAAAAGAGAGCGAGAGGGGGAAAATATTAAAAATAACCTGACAAAAGCGGTTGCTGGTCTTGTTTTGGGTGCTGTGCGCTCAGCACATTTGCAGTAAATGTCACAGTGGAGGAGGTTTGAGCCATTTTCTCGGCGGTGGCAGTGCTGGGTTTTAGTAGCGTCTGTCTGTGCAGTGTGAAATTACACCCCTGCATTAAATGCAGAGCCGTCTCACAACTCGCAGCTAATTCTGAAGTCGAGAGCATGCTGAGGCTGCTTACTGTGCAGTCACTGCTCATATTAAAATTCAGTTTTAATCCACACACATGTAGTACAAGCTCAAAGGAGTTGCTTTTAACCTTTAGACATGGCCCAGAGTGTTTTTCTACACTATTGATGTGTATTTACACAACTGTATGATTAATTACATGCATTGTTTTTGAGTCTAAAATTCCATTTTTTCTGTTTATATTAAGATATATCAAAATATGAAAAACAGATAAAGAATGTTTTTATTACTTTTTGTTTCTTTTTTTCTGTAAATTTGAATTAAATTGATGTGGGATGGCTTAAAAGTGTACAATCTGAAATGTTTTCTCTTGTTTCAAAGAAATTCATATATAATTCATACAAAATTAATTTATGTATTTTACCATATGTATTTTACGATGTATATGCTTAAAACAATATATTAGATTGTTGCATAATCTATTTAAAATTCACACATCAAAGCACACAGTAGATCAACGTTGGGCCTGACTGGTTATCACTGTTATTTTGCTATAATATTGAACTGTACTTACACAATTACATGATTACATGATATTAGAGTGATCATCTGATTTATTTTTGTGTGTTCTTGTGTAACAAAAATGCAAAACAGTTCAAATACATCTACATACAATATAGATCATAATAAAATAATGTGGGGTGGACTAAATGTTTACAATCCACAATTATTTGATTTTAATGAGCAACAAGTGAGAAATAGCTCATCAAATTACAACATACATGGTAATGAGTGTGACTACTAAGGCAGTGAAAATGTTATTTTACTCTTAAAACACCCCCACCAAAGCACAGTACTAAAACCTGGGGCCTGACTCCTAAATGCATTAGCGGTCACGCCATCGCCTGATTGCTCTGTTTTGAGTCTATTTTAGGAAGTCCTAACAGAGTCTGTGTTTGAATGAACAAACAGTCCAAAATAAAATGCGAAGGTGTGTGTTGTCGGAGATGGGTGCCTGAATACTCGCATGCAAGAAGATGAGATGCATATTTGCAATTCCCAGGGCAGAGGCGAGAACTTCACTGAAATAGCGAAGGTTCTAAAAGGCTGCACTTAAATTCCTGACACTATAAACAACACAAGAACAATCTGCTGCAGCACACTCGCTCTCATATTATACCAAGTATCTTTCCGTCTCTCGTCTCCGGTGGACTAATTTTAGTAATGCCCGAACTGTTTTGCCCCAGAGGATGAGAAAAAGATGCCGGAACTTCAGTTTACATTTACAGCTTTTCCACAGCACCTACTTTTTGTCACAAAACATAAACAAAAAGTAAAGTTTTAGCATCACCGGTTCTCAGAGGAGCATTGTCAGAATGCAGAAATAGGTTCTCTTCTAATATTAGCACAACGCTGTTTCCTGCTCCCTTCCAACAGTTTCTGTCTTTGACAAATATCTGACGTCATAGAGAACTGCGTCTGTACCTAAGTTATAAATGTAAAGGTAATATGGATTGTCTATATTGTTATACTGGTATTGATAATATTCATCTATCTATTTTAGCTGATAGATAGTTCAATAACACACTTTTTTTCTGATTTGCTGATTGTGCAGTTTATAGGTACATGATCTGAATTGGCAGATTTTAGCTGTAAACACTGAATTAGACCATTTATAATTTTCTTTTCAGCTGATCTGTGTATGACCAGGTAAATGCATTTATGCTGAATATGAATGCTGCTATACATGTGCAAAAATATCATTATTCATACACCCATTGTACTAAACTATCAGTCGCTTACTTTCACAGTTGAACATTATTTGACAAATGCTATATAAATAGACAGGGTTCTGGTCAAAAGAAAAGGTCTGACAACAGGCAGCTGTTTGCTTGTTAAGTAATCTGAGTCTGAATCAGCCTGAATGATCTGTGCATCCCTAAATATAATAATAAGCTCAAACAACACATTTTACTATGTAATTCCAACTCAAAACATTAATAAAACATTCCAGATTTCATCCACAGCTTTTCCGCAGCACCTAATTTTTGTCATATAACCTAAACAAAAAGCTAAGGCTGCTGAAATTTAGCATCACCAGTTCTCGGAGAACTTGAGTCCTAATGACTGTGTTATTAAACAGATGCCTATCAAATGTAAGTAGCGCTGGCGTTTGATGATCAGGTGCACCTAATGAAGTCCTGAGAGAGAAATCCAACAGCAGCACTAAGACTGAACAATCTGAGGTTGTGTTTGCTTAAAAAAACAAAAGAGGTGGGAGGGGGGCTGTACCTCTATGTGCACTGAAGTATGAAGCAGATAATACAGACTGAAACCAGAACAACTGGAACTGAAAGAGTACCATATTTAGTGTTGCTGTTATTGTTATTATTACTATATGTCTATATGTCCTGTCATTTTAAACATCAACAATCAAAATCTGGCACATTATGAAAGTAATGATTACTGATCTACCTTATAAATAAGTAGTACTGAAATCTCTAACCTCTTAAAAGCAGATTAATGGAACAATAAATGGTGGTTACAGTCTAGTGCTGGGCAATGCAGACAAAATTCAGTACCACTCACTATTTACTTTATTTAAGTTTTTGTTACTTATCAATTAAAACATGAAAAATAATAATCAATAGCTTTATGTGATACTTACAAGTTACATAGGTCCAGTGTTTGTACGTTGTCATATTACTATTAATTAAAATTTAATTAATTCAATTAAAAGCAGTATTTGTGATTACTTACCTTTTAAAACATAAAACTCATTCAAAAAGTACAACATATTTTATTATAAAATTGAGATTATGTTCTCAATATCTCACACAGGGGAACAGCTGAGAAGGAGTAAAGATTCATGTAAAGAAGTGATAGCTACAAGCGATGTTATCTACAGTGTCAAACGTTTTCCAGCTAGCTTGCTCTGAACGTGCTGAGCCTTCACAGGGTCTCTGTCTGAACTCCAAAAGCTCCGCAGGTTCCTGGTTGCCAGGAACTGTGGGAAGGGAGGCTGGAGCAGGAAAGAAAAAAAAAGCCAGGAAGAGGTCCAAGTCACTTTGTTCTTCATCTTGGAAACGAACTCTGAGTGAACCCGGGGCGACGCCAGGCAGTTCAAAAGAGCCAGGCATAACTCTTTCACTCCTCCGAGGACCTTGCTAAACAAGACGAGGGGGAAAAAACGTTCGGTGGATAGAAATCACGGGGCCCCTGCGGCGGCCCCCCGTACTGTTTTTTTTTTACACGACGGCCCGTCTCGGCCTTCTTCTCTGGGTCAGAATTTCATCCAGAGCAAACTACGCTAATGCAGTCGCTTTCAGACAGACTGGAATGGAGCCAGATTCTATTCCAAGCAATGAATCTCTGTGAATTACACTGCGGAGCTAATTAGCAGAAAAAAATGCCAACTTATTGTACTCGTTTCCATTTCTCACAGCGGCTCACGGTGAAGAGACAGGCGTAAGAAGGGCCTCTCTGAGGCAAAACACACTGAACACAGTGACATGCACTGAGTAAAATCAACATAATTGGCAAAATATTGTATTTGTGTGTAAACTGTGTATTTGTCTGCATTGCAATACATTACAGATCATCAATACATCAATATACTGAAAAAACTGCTGCTCTGAATTCACTTTAAATGCGTTAAAAGGTTGCGGTTGTAGTCAGAGTAGCACCTAATTACATTCCAACAACTCTAAACCACATATAAAAATATTCAAAACACTAGATGCAGATAAACAGTAAATTAGCCCTGTGCTGTATAAGCTACAGAACAAAAATATCATATATAATCTTCCATGCCTGTTTGCCTTCCAGTAATGCACTTACTTTTGTTTTTCTTTAATAGAACTGCTCACTACCTAATCTGGTAGACATCTTGGCTTTCACACAGCAGCAACACTAATGCAACAAATCCAACTTTTAGAAATGTTACGATCAGTTGATTAAACTCAAACTGTTAGTTTGCATGATGATAATGCACAGTTTAAATTAACCTATTAATTAATACTAAACTATAGCTCTCTCTCTTATTAGTAGCAAACACAGCCTGGCTGATACACTTTTATTTTTACTTATATTCACCAATCAGCCATAACATTAAAACCACTGACAGGTTTTACATGAATAACATTGATTTTCTGGTTTCAGTGGCACCTGTCACATTAATCAGCAAATGAACCGTCAGTTTCTAAAGCTGAGACACTCAGACAAGAACCAAACTGTGATGGCTAGACAACTGGGTCAGAACATCCACAACATCAGGCAGGTCTTGTGTGGTGTCCTGATATGTAGTAGTCAGTTCCTACAAACAGTGCTCCAAGGAAGGACAACCGGTGAACCAGCAACAGGGCCATGGGCACCCAAGTCTCACTGATACTCACAATTTACAAGACTGATGTTCTGCTAACATCTTGGTGCCAAATACCACAGGACACCTTCAGAGGTCTTGTGGAGTCAGACAGGGCCTTGATGGGTCCGAGCTATTTTGGCGGAACGAGAAGAATGTACACTATATGAGGCAGGTGGTTTTAATGTTATGGCTGATAGGCAGAAAGAGAGAACGAGAGAGCTTGTTACTGCAGGTAACCCATACTGATTAGTTGACTAAGACTAATTTCAACTATTTCAACTGTCTAACTCACATATGTATATGTATATAATGCATATATATAAAGCACCTCACCACGCTCAGAGGAGAACACTAAAAAACACATTAATCTGACGGATTAAACACAGTGAAACTGAGATTCTAACATCATGAATCTGTCAATAAGACTCATCTATGCCTTCAAAGGGTCAATAAGACTTACCTTTAAAAAGCCGAAGTACAGCTAAACAACAGATCAGATAACAGATATGCTATAAATTATAATAATTTGGTATTTAAACACAAAAAACAGACCTAGTTGATCAACTTACCTGTGCTCTGTTACCGTACAATAACAAATTCACTTTGCTACAGTAAAATAAGCCTAAAAATAATTTAAACCTCTAACAAACTTTGCCACATTCCCAACCGAAAGTCCCAAAAGTCAAATCAGTCAAATTAGCGCAGTCTAAAAACACAAATTCCTTCCAACACCACATTTGCTAGCCACCTTTTTTTCATACCTAGTGAGTCTGTCTAATAAACACTGTTACTACACTTCTTTCTACACATTACAGCCCCATTCACACATGATGTACAGTCTTCAGCCTAATCCAGTAAACACCTCCACTCCAGCATTCACATTTGAATACGGCCACTTGCTGCAGAAATCCACTGTATTTGTGTTCGGTAGAAATAAAATCAGCACTGGCCCATTTGAAACGGCACTTAAATGCTCAGCATGTACCAAGATAAATGGACTCACCTGTTTTCTCCTTAATTTCGCACAAGACGTTGAAAAGGGCAGGTTTCATTCGGTGACAATTCAGTGCGTGTTTCCTACAGGTAAGAGAGAAAACAGAAATACTTCGGTAAACATAACCTGTCAAGGCCTTTTCAAATCTGTAAAACCAGAAGAAATGACAGCTTGAGTGTATGACAAGCAGGTAAATTAAATACAAGCCAAGAGTGAAAAATGGCAGAAATTCGGAGAAATTCAGTTTTAGTCAGCTGTCAAAGCCTGAAGAATGAGCGGAAAAAACAACCACAAATTAGCACAAAGTGGATGCTGTCAGATATGTCTGGCTTTGTGTTAAGTGGTGTAATGTCATTTTTTATATAAATTTAGCTTTATAAAGTAACTCCATGACACAGAATGTGACATTTAATACGTCTCTCCACATTTAGTCTTTCATTTAGCACTGTTTGGTTCTAACAGGCCTTCGATATTTCCCCTAATGAGTGAGATTATCTTTCATACTGCTTTATTATTATTATTATTATTATTATTATTATTTCAATCATCTCAATGCACCACAATCGCTGAAATGGTAACAGGCTGTGCAATTGTGGATTTATTAAACAAAAGTGAATTAGAATTTAATATTGAATGTGAGTGTTATTACACTTACTAGCTAAAAGTATTTATTAATTATGCCGGGCAGGGGGGAGAATTAATAAAACGAAAGAGAGAGAGATATTTAGCTTCAGTGATACAGAACGGGACCCGGCCTCTGTGCAAATCTGCAGGATGAAGCTTCAGCACCGATCAATGCCTCTCAGTCTCTTTTCACACTGGAAACAGAAAAGCTCCCTTACAGGCAGGTTTATGAAGGGAAAAGGGTGGATATGACCCTTAATGTAGATATTTTATACCTTATAATGGGAGGGTTTCTTGTTGGGCGATTAGATGAAGTGGAATGGAAACTCTTAAGTTGGGTAAGAGTGGGAACATCATGAATAATACATGAGTAATATTACAGTAAATTCTACAGTATTCCTATATATAGCTATATATATATATATATATATATATAACTATCTATCTAACAGTGTCACCTTTAGCTAGACACCTTGATAGGCTATAAAATCTTCAGTCTAATCCTGAGCCACTAATTATAGCTAGCTAAATAATTTAGAAAATGAAATCTTGACTCTTTTTCATTAAAAACATGAATAATGAGCTAATAATAGACAGTAATTTCTACAGTATTTCTATAAGAATATGTGCATCTCCATAAGGCAGTCCAGCAGTCCAGCATGCCGTGGGTCATGGCTAGCTAGCACTGCCACACACACTTCTTGAGGATGTTTGACGTTAGCTAGTTGTGTAGTTGTGTAGTTGTGCAGAGGGCTATAACCCCCTAATTAACACATCCACGCATTTATTTATCTCACCTGGCCTGCGCTTCGTCCAAACTCTGGTCAGTTATGGTCATAATTTGCTGTAAAATGTCTCCGATGTCCTGCTTGCGCCCCTCTCCCTCTGTGCCGTCCGGCATGTGCTGCCCCAGGCCCGGGTGGCCGGCCATGCCCACGCCGTGCGAGTGCATCAGCCGCGGCTGCTCGTCCATCCTTCTGCCGTCGCCGCAGTTTTGTGACTGTTTAATCGTTTCCGTTCACGCAGTAAAACACAACACAGACTTCAGCCTTTCGTCTTTATTTCGCTCTTCTTTCTCCTCAGAAAAGAAGTGAAGTTGGGCGAAGAAGCTCGGGGGGATTTTCCCTCAAGATGAAGACGGTCCTGAACGAGTTCGCTCCTTCTCCACCTCCGCCACCACCCCTTCTTTCTCTCTCTTTCTTTCTTTAGTGTTTTCCACCAAGCCCCGCAGCTCGGTTATGGAGGGATAGATAGAAAAGGAGAGAAAATGAGAAGGAAAAAGTCGGAGGAGGAAAGACCCGAAGCCGCCGCTCACAGCTGGTTTTCGGTGAAATCTGATCTGAAGAGCCGCTTCGGGCGCCAGGAAGCCACTCCTGCTCTGGAGAAAGGGGGGAAAACTTTAAACAGGGCGGACAATCCTGCTTTCAAAGCGATATTCGTGGCTTTAGTGAATTTATTCCTCGATTCTGTTGGAGTTTATCAACGTTAAACCGGGCTTTCTGAGGCGAGTTTCTGAGGCGAAGCTAAAGATGCTAACCAACAAGCGAAAAAACGCCAAACTGAAGCGCGAGCTGCTGCGCGTTCGAACACAAACTGACACTCACCACGCAACAACACGAGCCCCGCCCACTCCCGCTGCTCCTAAACGTGATTGGGCCAAGTCGAGCCTCTGGTCCAACCTGCTTCACCGCCCACCATGAACGATTGGACAGAGACGGTGTTCTGATCCCGCCCACGGCCCCCCTCCCTGTACGTCAATCATGTGCCGTAGTGGGCGTGGTCTGTGTCCAGAGCTGGACAACAACAGATATGAAAAGACTCTGAAAATGAAATTAATAATAGCTAATAAATAAAACATGATCAATAATCACTGATTAATAGAGGATCTGTTTAATGTCAAATTGTCAATGGATCATTTATTGTTAGATTTATTAAAGTCTGAGACAAATAAACTGTGCATATCCCTCATCTTAACACACGGCTGTAAAAGGTCGAATAAGATCGAAACCCCTACCTTGACTTCCACCTGCTGGCCACTTTATTTGAAGCCCCCACATAGTTCTTCCACCATCACATCTACAGTACACTCCTGACCCACCATCACATCTACAGTACACTCCTGACCCACCATCACATCTACAGTACACTCCTGACCAATTATCACATCTACAGTACACTCCTGACTGACCAACCATCACATCTACAGTACACTCCTGACCCACCATCACATCTACAGTACACTCCTGACCAATTATCACATCTACAGTACTCCTGACTGACCAACCATCACATCTACAGTACACTCCTGACTGACCCACCATCACATCTACAGTACACTCCTGACCCATCATCACATCTACAGAACACTCCTGACTGACCCACCATCACATCTACAGTACACTCCTGACTGACCCACCATCACATCTACAGTACACTCCTGACCCATCATCACATCTACAGTACACTCCTGACCCACCATCACATCTACAGTACACTCCTGACCCACCATCACATCTACAGTACACTCCTGACTGACCCACCATCACATCTACAGTACACTCCTGACCCACCATCACATCTACAGTACACTCCTGACTGGCCCACCATCACATCTACAGTACACTCCTGACTGACCAACCATCACATCTACAGTACACTCCTGACCCACCATCACATCTACAGTACACTCCTGACTGACCCACCATTACATCTACAGTACACTCCTGACCCACCATCACATCTACAGTACACTCCTGACCCACCATCACATCTACAGTACACTCCTGACTGACCCACCATCACTTCTACAGTACACTCCTGACCCACCATCACATCTAGAGTACACTCCTGACTGACCCACCATCACATCTACAGTACACTCCTGACCCACCATCACATCTACAGTACACTCCTGACTGACCAACCATCACATCTACAGTACACTCCTGACCCACCATCACATCTACAGTACACTCCTGACTGACCCACCATCACATCTACAGTACACTCCTGACTGACCCACCATTACATCTACAGTACACTCCTGACCCACCATCACATCTACAGTACACTCCTGACCCACCATCACATCTACAGTACACTCCTGACTGACCCACCATCACATCTACAGTACACTCCTGACCCACCATCACATCTAGAGTACACTCCTGACTGACCCACCATCACATCTACAGTACACTCCTGACCCACCATCACATCTACAGTACACTTCTGATTCAACTGGGTGCAGAACAGCAGCTGCTCTGAATGCATGAAGGGGGTCTCTTATTGTTGACTTTTTTCAGGGGTCTTAGTTACAGTAGCAATATGTGAAACTACCTCCACCATGTGTGGAAGCTGTAGCTCCCACTGTTGTTATTCAATATTGGAAATGGTGCTCTATTACAGCCAATAAGAGGGAAATAATATTCTCGTAGCTCCAGTGTGTCTCAAACTTCTGACACTAAAACATGCCCTGGCTCATCGATTATATTTGTAAGGTAAGGTGGGGTTGGGGGTGATGGTGTTGGGGGTGCGATGAGGGTGTAAATGAGATTTTTTCACTTTAAGAGTGCGTCTCATTACAGCAGAAATTGATGTTTCAGCAGGGAATGACGTACGGCAGAAACACGATCCCTTCCCTGCCCTTTTTGTGTCACAGCCAGGGTTAAATCAATCTATCAGAATTCTAATTAGGGTTAAGAACAGGGGAACTGGTTAATGTCGTAGAAGAAAAGGTCCTGGTCCTGTCGTCTGGTATCTAAAGACCACTGGGGTGGAACAGACGAATAGGCAGAGTGACCTCAATCTATAGGGCCGTGGCCTGCTCACATTGTACGCCATGACCACAGATGCTATATATATACACATGCACCCCCACTTTCAGCCGAACATCAACCAAACATAAGCTCTTTCCCACCCCACATTTATTCCAACGAATGGTGAACTTACACTGTTTAACAACTATAAAAATATAAGTTTAATAAAATGATGCTATGTATTCTACTTTGTAAACATATTACCCACCTTTAAAGCTGTTTATCTGGGAAGTTAAAGAAAACACTAACATTAGAATAAATATAAATATACAAGACTAATTTAGTAATACACAAATGTTCCCTGTTACATCGGATGCACTCACTCAACCAAGGAAGCCTTGAGTTCCCAAACTCGCATGGTGAAATAGTGAACCTCTAAATTAACAATATAGCCTCAGAGCTTAATGCTACCACCACCATGCTTAACAGTAGGTAAACTACTCCGCCAAACATGAGTGTCCAAAACAGCATAAACCAGTATTCAGCAGCTATAAATGCCTATTCACACCAAGAATATGTTTTTAAATGAAACAAAGGTATGTGAGTTTGACAATCTCTGCTCTGTAAACTGGACCAGAACCTCCATATCTCCCATAGATTCCCACTCTTTCCTTCTCTCTGCTCCCTGTCTGCTTCTGCTCTCGCTTATTTCCCCCCTCCACGTGAGTGCTCACTAGCTAGGGAAGCTAAGGTTAGTTTGCGGCTCTTTGTGGGCACGAACAGATTAGGATACATCTAAACGAACTTGACAAACAAGTAGTCCGTCAGTTTCGGACCCCGGTAGAAATCTGGAACCAAGCTTTGTTCTTCAGACTAGCTCACAAAACTCTCTACCACTTTCTTCAGAATGAGAATTAGTACTAAATATTTAACTATAATTGATAGAAAATTGTACAAAAATTGTAACTTTAATGAAGAAGTAAAGACCTCCTGCTTCTTAACTGTCAATAGAAGTCACTGTAAATCTGTGAACCTATTGGCTCCATGCTGCCTAATGCCAGGCGTGGGCTAGAGGGGTATAAAGCCCCCCAGCATTGAGCTGTGGAGCAGTGGAAGAACTGTGTTGGAGCTCCATCCAGTAGTTTTGGGCAGGATGAGTTGGGAAGTTGAGGATGATGAGGTGGGGTGGTGCTCATCCATCCAATATCCTGACCTCAGTAATGCTCTTGTCGCTGAATGCAATCAAATCCTCACAGCAGTGCACCTCCATAATCTAGTAGAAAGTCTTCTTCTCTGGACAGTAGAGACAGATACTCCAACAGAAGCAGGATCAAATCTTTTAATCCCCTTGATTTCAGAAGAAATGAATGAGCAAGTGTCCCAATACTTTTAGCCATATAGTGTATTATATATATATATATATATATATATATATATATATATATATATATATATATAAATGTATTTCCAATTCTTTATGATTTATGTGCATTCATGGCCATTTATGATATTTCTGTATGGAAATGAATAAAATACAGTTAATTAACTCTATTTTTTATAAACGTATAAATGAGATTTAGCTCTTTTTTCATTGTGCTCAGCAACTTTAATTGCCAAGTGAGAGATTTTGATCAGAAAAGCTCATAAATGAGATGACTGTGTGTAGTAAGGTTTTCTATCAGTGCAGGAAAGCGCCAGATCAGCTCCACTTTAATCAGACTGTTTTGTAAATTAGCCGGGTGAAGCAGTATTGTCCCTAATTGCGAAATGCTTTGCACAGTCTGACGACCAATCCGAATTCCCAATGAGCGTCCCCTCGAAAATAACACACTTCCAGAGATCCCGGCCGTCGTGTGGCAGCCGGGTGGAAGTGTGCGGTGTGAATTTTGAGTAGCCTGCTTTTCCTCTCAGATCAGCACTTCTGAATTCCCAGCGGTGAGAGGAGCTCATTGTGCTGCTACTGAACACTGTTCTAGCTCACTCGCTTCATTCACGGTTATGCTAGCTCATCTAAATTGTCCTTTCTAATAACGTGTGATCTGCATACACACACACTCCTCTCACACACACTCGTCCTCCCCACACTTTAGCAACAGTATGCTGATTTACAGCATTCAAAAACTCTCTCTCTCTGCACCTCTCTCTCTCTCTCTCTCTGTCAAATGCAGTATATCTCTCCTTTTTTCTGTATATATATCGTCTGTCTGTCTCTCTCTCTCTCTCTCTCTCTCTCTCTCTGTATATGCTATCTCTCTCTACATGTTGTATATGTCTCTTATACTCTCTTATTCAGGGTATATACTCTCTATCATCTCTCTCTATATGTTGTACATGTCTCAGTCTTTTTCAGTGTATATGCATCATAAAATATATGTCTGTAAATATCATATATTAAACATATTCATAATAAATAGATAAGTATGTATTAAACATACAAGACATATCAATCGTAGTACATATGTTTACGCATATATAATCATACTGTTCTGCAAAAACCTTGTATCTCCAGAAATGCTCTAAAAATGCTCTTTACTGACTGATTGATATATTGATAAACATATGTTACACATATCTGTACATATGATGGTTATATATCTGAAATATATGTCCCATAGTTGAAAATGATCAAATTTCATATAGGTTTGTTACATATATTTCAATATGTTATACATATATTGTGATGTATTTGAAATCTGTCATATTTCCATAAATCAGACGTCTGCGTTTGTTTTTTTCAGCCTGTGTTTAAAGCCTCAGTTGTGGATGCAGCGCAGGCCGATTGGTAAATCCAGCATCACTTCAGTGCAACAGGGTGTTTCAGAAGCAGCTCATTGTGTGTATTGATCAGACTGGCCTTGACCGAGCCGAGCGGCTGCTGCAGGGTTTCGGCTTCAGATGCGTCTCTCTGAGCGAGGCGTGATAAAATATTCAGATGTTTGGGACTCGGTATCTCTGAAGCATGAATAAAGAGCAGCGCTGGAACTGGAGGACCTGGGCACATCAAGGCCAAACCTGAGCTCCACATGTGTGTGTGAGAGAGTGTGTGTGTGTGTGTGAGAGAGAGTGTGTGTGTGTGTATGTGTGGAGATGGGGATGGAGGGATTAAAGTTTAATCGAGCCACAAATGGGTTGTGGGACAGCAGTTGATTCAGCACTTTGCTGTTTCTTTGATGACCCCCGTGGCCTTGCAGAAAGAGTGGAGATGTGCGTTTCTATTGCTGCCTATTCATTATGTAGGGCTTCTGGGGAATGTCTGTTTTTGGGGGGTGGAGGGAGGAGAACGCAGTGGAACCTGAACTTGAACAGCACTAAAGGTCTTTTGTTTATTTTGGACTAAATGTAAAACTCCTAGAACAGAGAACCCTCTGTCAGAAACCTTCACCTGACTGGTTCAACAAAGTAGAGAACATCCTCCACTCTTAAAAATACAGCTGCTACGAAGGGTTCCTTCAGAAACCATAGAGGAACCATTTCTGGTTTCGTGAAGAGTGTTAACCTTCACATCAACTTCATCATTTTTTCCACAAACATGGTTCTTCTGTAGCATTGCTCAAAGAACCCTTTGCAGCCCCCTTTGTGTGTAGATGTGCTTCACTCTAAGCAAAAAGGGTTCTTTATAGTACTAAAATTGGGTTCTTTCAGCCTATTGTGGTGAAATATAGAGCCATTTCTGTCAGGTTCTATA
>NC_132900.1:1373721-1386221 GCF_030463535.1 Salminus brasiliensis | reverse complement strand
TTATGAACAGTTCCGTCCGCCAGAGCATGTGGGAGCGTCCTCCAGCGTCAATGTGTTTTCCTCATTCCTCCTCCACCACCAGCCCCGATCCTCTTCATCATGGCCCAGCGCTGTCAGAATCTCCCACAATTCCACTTCTCCACTTCTCCGGTATGCCCTTCTTTCTTTCTCGCGGCTCCGGCGTTCCGGAAAAGGCCTGGATCCTAACGGGTAGGAGAGTAGGTGACGTGAGGCTAATACAAACACAGATGTCGGCCGGCACAGGCGTCTGTTAGCTAGTGGGCGTGGAGCTAGGGACCCGGCGCTGTCCTCCGAGCGTGTCGACTGCCTGGCAGCTGGTCCACCCCCTCGACTGTATTAGCTATCATGCTACTAGTTAGCCAGTTAGCAGAGTTAGCATGCTACTAGTTAGCCAGTCACGCTGGTCCACCCCTCAATAGTATTAGCTATCATGCTACTAGTTAGCCAGTCGAGCTGGTCCATCCCCTCAACTGTATTAGCTATCATGCTACTAGTTAGCCAGTCGAGCTGGTCCACCCCCTTGACTGAATTAGCTATCATGCTACTAGTTAGCCAGTCGAGCTGGTCCACCCCCTTGACTGAATTAGCTATCATGCTACTAGTTAGCCAGTCGAGCTGGTCCACCCCCTCAACTGTATTAGCTATCATGCTACTAGTTAGCCAGTCGAGCTGGTCCACCCCCTTGACTGAATTAGCTATCATGCTACTAGTTAGCCAGTCGAGCTGGTCCACCCCCTGACTGTATTAGCTATCATGCTACTAGTTAGCCAGTCAAGCTGGTCCACCCCCTGACGGAATTAGCTATCATGCTACTAGTTAGCCAGTCGAGCTGGTCCACCCCTCAACAGTATTAGCTATCATGCTACTAGTTAGCCAGTCATGCTGGTCCACCCCCTCAACAGTATTAGCAATCATGCTACTAGTTAGCCAGTCGAGCTGGTCCACCCCCTGACTGTATTAGCTATCATGCTACTCGTTAGCCAGTCGAGAGGTGGTGTCTGGCTTCACATGTATCAGAGAAGACTTGTGTTAAGTCCTTACCCTCCTAGTGTCGGGTTAATGCTAGGGAGAGCTACGAATGGGTGAGCCGACTGGCAGAACCAAATTGGGAGAAAAATAGAAAGAATTGACAAAAAATAAGAAACCCCCTTTTTTCATCTCTCTTTTTTACATTATGGCTTTCCAATTTCAAGCTTTTTCTATTCATGTATTTTTGGGCTTTTTCTACATTCAAAAAACCTTGTTAGATGGAAAACTCCCAACTGTTAAGCATGGTGGTGGTAGCACTGCCCCAAAACACCACAAGGTTTCACTATTGTTATGAAGTCAAAGAACCCTTTTTCAGTACTAAACTCTAAGCAAACAGGGGTTCTTTTATTTAAACCAGTAGTGGAACTAGAGCTGGGCGATACGGTAAAAATACTATATCACGATATTTAAAGACTTTTTCACGATAAATTTATCTTAGACTAAACACATCAGTAGCGACAGATTCTTATAAACTACTATTCAGATCCTCTCCTGTACTGAACACTGAGCAGATATACTCAACATCTGCTGCTCTTCATCTAATGAACCCAGTTTAATCACAACTTAATCAGTGTTAATTAAGCACTAACAATATTCTCAGTATGCTTAAAAAAGCGCACTGTGTACACAATAATATATTTATTTATCACAATATGATAAAATATCGTCATATTGCCCAGCTTTAAGTGCAACCCTTTTTTGCTGCTAAATAGAACCCCTTTATAATGGGTTAATTCATAATTGTTCTACATAAAAACCATTGCTAATATTGAGGAACCCTTGAATAACCCAGATAGAACCCATTTTTCAATGGAGAATATAAAATATAAAACTATCAGCATCCAAACGGACTCATAATCTTCTGTACAATTCGATTTTAATATTTTAGTTTATAAAGGTTCTAAAATGTAGTTTCTATTTCAGCTCTAATCTCTAATACTGAGCATATTCAGAGGGATCACACTCACATGCTCCTTCAAACTGGGTATTTGTATTTGGGAACCCCCCTAGAGGAGCGTGGAGGACAGGAGAGGAATCTGTGTTTTCCATCAGCAGCTCCGGAGAGCCGGACACGGGGAAGATTGATGATGCCCTCCCCGAAAGTAGTGAAAGATCCCCTGCCTGTGTGAGTCTGCTTATGGGCCCTGATAGACTTGTCATCCTCTTAATAAACACTACAGAAATGTCAGCGGCAGCAGCGGGGGCCCGCTCGGACCCTTCCAGGAGACGAAAGAAAAACTCACTCAGCCTAAAACTCCCCCCTCCTGCAGGCGCCCAGCATGGAGACACAGGCGGAGAAACGGCACGAGGCGCCTGGATAATCTTCACACTGTGCAGCTGGGGCAGACTACCGAAACGCTACGATAAACTGGCCATTTCCACATGCTCATTCTGACCTACTGTAACACACTACAGGAAGCGTAGGGGGCGCTCTATAATGCTCTATAATGTTCATATGATCCACACACTCATTTTGACAGACTGTAATACACTACAGGAAGCGTAGGGGGCGCTCTATAATACTCTATAATGTTCATATGATCCACACACTCATTCTGACAGACTGTAATACACTACAGGAAGCGTAGGGGGCGCTCTATAATGCTCTATAATGTTCATATGATCCACACGCTCATTCTGACAGACTGTAATACACTACAGGAAGCGTAGGGGGCGCTCTATAATGCTCTATAATGTTCATATGATCCACACGCTCATTCTCAGAGACTGTATTACACTACAGGAAGCGTAGGGGGCGCTCTATAATGCTCTATAATGTTCATATGATCCACACGCTCATTCTGACAGACTGTAATACACTACAGGAAGCGTAGGGGGCGCTCTATAATACTCTATAATGTTCATCTGATCCAAACGCTCATTCTGACAGACTGTAACACACTACAGGAAGCATAGGGGGCGCTCTATAATGCTCTATAATGTTCATATGATCCACTGGTTAATTTTTTGTTGGCAGTTGTATTTCTTAACTGCAGTAAAGAACACCCACTCCATGGCTGTGACCAGGCCTGCAACTGGTACAGCCAACAAAGGCAGGAGAACCTGGTGTGTTGCAGGACGTCTCTGCGGTTCGTTTGCAGGCAGAAATTCACGCAATATTCCCAAAAGTGTTTTCTGTGTCAAAAACAATTGGCGCGGTGCCCCGCAGCTACAGAGTGACAGCTCAAACCCCGCTCTCTTTACATAACTGTCCAATCAGATTAATCCAGCGGGGAGGCAGCCTAAATTATGCAGAGACACTGGAAAACCCTGAATACGTTTGCATATCATTTCCCATTCGCCAGTGGGTTAAACTCTAATGGAGAGCGAGACACACTAATATTATACACAGGATATTGGGGGTGTGTGGGGGGGTGATCGAACAAAGATTAAATAAAGGTAATGAGTAACAAAATAATCCACATTATGAAGGACAGCAGTGGATAATGCAGGTTGAGGTGTTTGTATTTGGGTGTGTGGAAAAACTTGGCAGCTTTAAAACAGCATGTACAGTCATACACACCTGCAGTGCTACTCTACAGTGTGTTCAATCAACACTCATCTTCTTCTGTGTTTACTTAAAGACAAAACATCACATGAAATATTATGTTAATTGTTATAAACCGTGTATATTTCACTGTTTTGTCTTGATTCAATTGTGTGTATTACAAAACAAAAACTTAACTGTAGCCATAAAGAGCCCATATCATGGAAAAAAAAAAATAGATTTTGATGTAGTTGTACATCGCCCTATAATGTTTATATGATCCACACGCTCATTCAAAAAGACTGTAATACACTACAGGAAGCATAGGGGACGCTCTATAATGCTCTTTAATGTTCATACGCTCCACACACTCATTCTGACAGACTGTAATACACTACAGGAAGCGTAGGGGGTGCTCTATAATGCTCTATAATGTTCATATGATCCACACGCTCATTCTGATAGACTGTAATACACTACAGGAAGCGTAGGGGGCGCTCTATAATGCTCTATAATGTTCATATATTCTCCATACGCTCATTCTCTTTTGGCAGTTTTAAATTGTAATGTCACAAAAATGAATGTATTTACATATTTTCACCGATTCACCCATTTATGCTGATGTTCTAAGAAGTGTGACAACCCAGAATCCCTTTGTTTACATATGTCAGTCTCAAAGGCACAATGTGGGGGATAAAGAATGGAAAATGGTCATATAAAATAAATGCCCATACTCATATCTATATATCTATTAAAATATATGTTTATATATACACACATATATATATCCATAAGTATGTAGACACCCAAATTGGTACTGATTTCGGATGATTAGTTCTACCCTTGCAAATCATCCCAAAGGTACAGGATGGAGCTCCATCGAACCCTACAGTCCACCCCTACCCCACTAGGTGCACCTCTGGGGTCATTAGCCTACATCTTTGTTTTTCTACCAGCTTTAGTTTTAGTGAAGTTTAATACACTTCAATAAAATATAAGGGGTGTCTGTATACTTTTGGACACGCAGTGCATATAATAAGGCATCATCTTAAGAAGCTGAGAAACTGCAGCTGAGAAGCTCTTCTCGGATGTCGTTAAGTTACCCTATTTGGAGCAATCGAACAGAGAGAGAGAGAGAGAGAGAGGGAGAGAGAGAGAGTGTGTGAAGAGAAGTGCGATTGATATTGTTTTGACAGGCAGAGTGGATTTGAACGAGTGGAGCAGTGAACACACAATCTCTCCAGCTCTCTTTCATACACACACACACATACACACTCACACTCACACACAGACGAAATGAAGGGGTAGAAGGGGGCCGTTTTATAGAGTCGAGTCGACTGCCATCGACAATATTCCGCTATTTTTCAGCGGCAGCAGCAGAGAGACGCTGTCTCTGTCACGATTCAATCTCGCCGGCTCTCCCCAAAACACTGCATAATGCCTAGTTAAAGGCAGCAGTGTGTGAAATGGTGTTTTAAAATAAATGAAAGTGAGTAGGAAACAGAGAGCTGGGGAGATATTACTGTGTCAAAGCTGACAGACAAGCCGCGGGACGAGAACTAAAGTTATCAACCCACAGGAACCCCTTCAACCCCCACCCCCCACCGCCCTCTCCCCACCAACCCCCATCCACCCACCCAGCAACACCGGATTAAATAAAATAAAACTCCAGCAAGACTGCTGATGTGTCACCATCGCACTCTCGGTGATGCTAACACAACTACAAGAGAGGGCTATTTTTCTCCGGCCTATCAAAAAGAGACATAGCGAGCCCCCGAATTACATCTCTCACGCTTCCTCTGCGGAATTGGATGTGGTCCGGATTCAATAGAGGCAAATCTCATAATGTCCAGCGCTGGACTGACAGAGCTTTACTGCTGTAAAAGAAAAAGCCTTGTATTTCTGAAACGGTGGCTTTAATAGAAGAACAGCGCTCTTAAAGGGTCCATATCCGTTACTGTTATTACATTCTAACTTCTCCTCTGGTTTATTTACGACATTTGGGTTCCTTTAAGCCATTAATCATTTCTACGTGCCTCAGAATTAAACAGGCTGTTAGTGATAGGAAGCCACCACATCAATACACTGTGAACTGTACTTCAGGTTACTTAAAGTATTCCCATTCATCACTCAGGTAGAAGTGAGTGGAGATACTAGGGTTTAAAAGACTTCTATAGAAGCTGAAGTATCAACTGAAGCTTTTTACTCCAGTAAAAGTGTAAAAGTACTGGTTTCAGAACGACTTCAAGTAGAAAAGTAAAAGTAATGGAAGGAAAACAAAGACCGAAAGCTTAGGCCGCGCCACAGGGGTCTATAGTGCACTACTAGGGGTGTTCAGGTCAGTTTCTGGAGTATTGCTGTGTATCTTGGCAACAGAAAACACACCAGGTGACCACTGACTGAAAACAGCCTAGGCAGACGTTCGTCAACAGTCAGACGTTTGTTGCCATCTTGGCAGTGAATTGTCAACACAGGCGCGTGCAGCAGCCCGACGCTCGTTCCCCCCCCCACGCTTTACACCACTGACATAGGAACCCGCCAAGGTCAGTCTGACCTCACCTGGCTCTTAAAGGGATGGCGAGCGACAAGCTGACTGGTTTATTACTGCACGTTACGCCCAAAACAAAACACACCCATGATTAATTCAGAGACTCAGTACATGACTTTGAGCGTTTCGAGCCGCACAGGATGTACCTTTCCCGTCGTTACCATAGCAAAGACACTTCGACACGCCCCCTAAATCGAGCCAAAAGATCGCTAAAATAGATCCCTAGACTTCCTTTGAGGACTTTCTCACAAACGAATGTACGAAAATTCTTAGAAAGAGACTGAATGAGGTGAATGAGGCCCATTGCTGTTAATGTGCGTGTGTGCGGTGGGGGGTGTTCATGTTGGTCCACTGGCCCATTCCATTATACTGGTTTTGTCATTCTCAACTTTATGGTAAAGAGATAAGGCAGAACACAGTTCTAGCAGAAGGAAAATCAATACCCAGCTCCATCATCATCACTGGCAGCTGTAAAATCGTGCAGGTTTGGATGTATCTGGGCAGCAGACTGCTGGCTAAACCTGTTCCACAGTCTGCTTTCGCTTATGGCCAGCTCTACAGCCGCCAGCATTCATGACCAGGTTTCTGACTGGACGAGAGAACTGCCTCTCAGTTATTCTGTGGGTGAGCAGATACGGACATCACAGCATCACAGATGCCACCTGCCACCTGAAAATGTTAAGAAACAGGGTGGATGGTCCACCGAAGAGGCGCCCACTTCTTATTGTAGGAGTATTTATAAGACTTTCCAAATTATTTCCAGACATTTAGCTGCCAATAGAATAAGGCGAGTTCTGTAGTTAAAATGAATATAAATAAGTGAAAAAGTCCAGAAATAGGTTGAATAATTATATATTACTCTTTCAATAATGTCACAGTTAGAAATATTAGATAAACCTGGTATTTTGAAGATAGTTTTACCAAACATGCTAACATGACTAACCACAAATTGCACTAGTTAGCATGCTTGCATTTGCATCATACTAATTTACGGCTTTTTACATTTACTGATTTTAATAGATATTATAACCCAACCTGGTTGCAATCCCAACCCTAATCAATACCAAATCAATAAACTGTTAGCAATGCAAGCATTTCTATATACGTGATATGGACAAAAGTATTGAGACACCTGCTCATTCATTGTTTCTTCTGAAATCAAGGGTATTAAAAAGGGCTTATCCTGTCTCTACTGTCCAGCGAAGAAGACTTTCTACTAGATTTTGGAGAGGAATTGCTGTGAGGATTTGATTGCATTCAGTGAATTGGAGCGTTAGTGAGGTCAGGATGTTGGATGGATGATCACCACCCAACCTCAGCAAAACCAAATCATCGCCAACTCTTTCCAAAAGTACTGGGTGGAGCACCACCAGAAAACACAGTTCTTCCCCTCCTGGGGGGCTTTATACCCCTCCTCTAGCCCACGCCTGGCATTAAGCGGCATGGTGTCAATAGGTTCAATTACTATCTACTGAGTCCTATTCTATTGGCAGTACTTCTCTACAGGGACTAGATAATATAATGTGTGTGTGTGTGTGTGTGTGTGTGTGCACTGGTACATCTGTGTCAGCAATGGTGCAGCTTAAAGCACCTGGATGCATTGATTAGAAGGGGTGTCCACAAATATTTGGACATGCAGTGAATGTAAGCTAAATTGGGCCACCTAAATAAGGTGTGACCACAAATTTCATCCAAACAATTCATCAAGAAGAAGAACAATCTGGAGCTTTACAAATGTCGTATGCAGGTGGAAATATGTTCTGGCCTTCTTTACAGCTTCTGAATCCAGCTTCATCACGACGTCGCAGACAAACCGGATGGTACAAACCCAGACACACTGCCAACAGTCTGGTGCCCAGGCAAGTTCTGCAGAACAATCCAGAATTCAGCACATGCTCAGATATAATAGATGATGAAACTGAAGGACTGAAGTGTGCAAGACTGTTTGAAAGGGGGAGAAAAAAAAAGGGCTGGCTGCAAAGGAAGCGTACTTCAAGACACTGCAGATGAGTACGAGCGCAGAACTTAGCCTAGCCTGTTCAAAGCCATCAAGGAGATGCTAATACAGTGACATTGCCCAGAGCAACGGGAGCGCCCTGTTGAGAATATCGCACTTCTACTCCGAACTGACAGAACTTCACCCTCGCCAGCATCGTCGCAGAAAAATGGGCTGCGCTGGCCTCTTTTACTATTCCCCCAATAATATCTGTAAATTTACAGCCTCGCCTGGTGTCTTCTGGGTCTGCTAGCAGCTGAAAAACATGAATGTACATTTTCCACTAAAGTCCCCAAACAGCCGTCAGACAGAAATCTCCACTCCAACCTCTCCTTCCTTCAGCTGGACCAAACCATATTACAAATTCTAGATACACACCAAAAGCTACTGCACTGAGTCAGCTAGGATGGCCATACCATCATTAGCTATAACATTAGCACCTTTAGTGAAGATCGTTGATAATCTGGCTCCAGTGGCTCCTGTCTGTCGAGGGGTGGATCTACAGTGAGTGAAGAACAGTCAGTTCTTGAAGGTGATGAAGGTGATGAAGGTGATGAAGCAGGAAAAATAAACAAGCATAAGAATCTGAGACACTTTGACAAGAACCATTCTGTGATGTTCTAGACAATGACTGGGTCAATCTAGAACATCTCCAAAACATCAGGCAGGTCTTGTGGGGTGTTCTGGGTATGCAGTGGTCAGTACCTACCAAAAGTGCTCCAAGGAAGGACAACCAGTGAACCAGCGACAGGGTCATGAGCATCCAAGGCTTTTTAATTGATGCTCATAGAGGCCCCGCCCACCTTACAACTTACCGGACTTAAAGGATCTGCTGCTAACGTTAGTTGGTGCTCCAGACACCACAGCACAGAACACATAGGGCTCCACAGCTCCTCAATGCTGGGGGGCTTTATACCCCTCCTCTAGCCCACGCCTGGCATTAGGCAGCATGGAGCCATAGGGTTATGATGCTGATTTGCTCCAGAGAGTCCTATTCTATTGGCAGTACTTCTTCTCTACAGGGACTAGACAAGCTGTGCGTGTGTGCATTTGCACATCTGTGTCAGCAATGGGTGCAGCTTAAAGCAGCTGAATGCATTCATTAGAAGGGGTGTCCACAAACTTTTGGATACTGCAAATCCACCCACCAAAAATGAATGTAACAACGTCTATCAATGGTGGTGGCCAGCTGGGTAACACCAGACTCCATGAGGAGAGTATGAATGTTTGAATGCTATTAGTATTTATTCTAATATTAGCATTATCGAATTCTAAAACTTTTGCACAGTACTGTATATACAAAAATTGCCTACATATACAGCCTATGCATGTTGCTAGACGTTCCCAGGTGACTGCACCCGTGCCCCAGTGCAGTATGGAAATAAATGTGGAACACTGTGGAGAGGCGATGCCAATAAGAATACACCCGGCAGCACTGATTCATCTGAAACCTGCTTCCACACATTTCTCTCTCGCCACAAGAATAGCAGCTGAAGCACTGAGAGACTGCGACTTATTCAATTCACTGTCAGCGCTTTATAAATATTTATCTTGCATGATTTGAAACATGACATTAGAGGGGGGGAGAGCGTGTCACCTGGTGGAACAAGGCGAGGGAGAGAGAGTTTGAGTGACAGCACTAGCAGATGCCGTATCAGCGCAGGCTGTCTATGGATGAGATTACTTGTATTAGCAGAGCAACACGTAGCCGACGCAGCAGCCTCGCACAGCCATTCACCCTGAAACAGACAGATATAGGAACGGAAGGTAAACAGCGCAGGAATGCGCCCCGAAGTCTATTCCATCACTTGGAAATTAGTGCACAACTGTCACTCCCGACAGGCAAATAACAAAGCAGCTTTTGTCCGCGGGCCGAGCGGATGAAGGCCCACCGGCCTGCACGTTCTCCTCCGGAACGGCTCTCGGAACAACACCCAGCACAGGTTCCCTCAGCTCTCAGAGCCTTAGCTCATTTGCACTGCTGTTTAGCACTAGCATCATGTCCAAATGTTTGTGGACACCCTTTCTAAGGAATGCATTCAGCTGCTTAAAGTTGCACCCAATGCTGACAAACACAGCTTGTCTAGTCGCCAAAAGAAGCCAATAGAATAGGACTCAACATCATGACCCTACTGGCACCATGCTGCCTAATTCCAGGCGTGGGCTAGAGGGGTATAAAGCCCCCCAGCATTGAGGAGCTGTGGAGCAGTGGAAGAGCTGTGTTCTCTGGAATGATGATGGTGGTGCTCCATCTAATACGTTTGGGTTGTGATGAGTTGGGGAGATCATCATCCAACATCCTGACCTCTGCAATGCAATGCAATCAAATCCTCACAGCAATGCTCCTCTTCCCTGGACAGTAGAGACAGTTGCTCCTACAAAAGCAGGATCAGCTCTTTTTAAAGAGAAAGAGCAGGTGTCCCATTACTTTTGTCCATCTAGGGTACAAACCTCAAAGCCATTTTCCTGCAGTGACAGCCACTACCAGTGAGAAGGCTGTGCAACAGACGCTGGAACATTGCTGTGAGGAGGATTTGATTGCATTCAGCCACACAAGAGGTCAAGTACTGACTGTCTCGGTTTCTCACCACACTGTTTACTTCGGCAGATATTATGAGTGTAAATTACAAAGAATTGTGTAAAAGTCAGAGCATCTCTCAGTGAATTATTGAGCTGAGCTGGAAGGTACAGTATATTACTGTAATGCTCTCAGCTCTCCTGAGTATCTGCATAGACCTACATTTGTGTTATGGCATCTACAGTAACTCAATATATACAGTAGATCATTTGAGGTAACTAAGTGCTGCATTTGCCAGTGTATCATACTGTATTACCTAACTTCATATTTTGTGGTGCAAACCATAAATACAGCCGTTATGTACAATAAAGAGCATTATACACCATCCCACAGGACAGTAAAAGGCTGATTTGCACCTGCTAATATGAAAATATATGGAAAAATAATGGTGCTATATACAGTAAGGCTGGTACTGCGGTGCAATTTCGCTCTCTTGTCACTGTGACTCACTCCAGGCCATTAGTATTCCTGCTGTGTTCATTACCAAATTCTCAGGTGAAGATTCCTCTCTTCATTAATAAACATAAGAGGAGGGAGAGGAGTAACCTTTTCATAAGGGATTATGAGGAAAGGGGAAAATAAAAAACAAAACATCTGCCCATGTGTCAAAAAAATCATTTCATATTCCAAACGTGTTTGGCAATAAGGCCTCCGTCTCATCATGGGAATAATAAACAGTCAATTATGAATTTGTCACCGAGCAGGGATTTTTTTCATCATTCCAAAGTAAACAGCACTTCTTCCTCCAGCTTGGAGCGAGCGTTGTTTCTGAGCAGGCCCCAAATCAGCCATCGAACCCTCTGCAGGAACTGAGAAGGAATTAAATGACTGGTTGTTATAGAGCTGGGTGATATGACGATATTTTATCGTATCATGATAAATGATGTTATTGTGATACGCGATATACTTTACATATACATTATTAACAGTGTTATTAGACTGGTTGAATAAGAAGTGCAGCAGAATTGAAATAAAATTAAATAAAAAATAATCAGTATGGGAAAGTATCTGAACAGTCATTTTGAAGAATCTGTTGCTAGTGATGTTTTTAGGCATGTGATAAATATCGTATATGTTAAAAATGTTTTTAAATATCGTGATATAGTATTTTTAGGTTGCTGTTTTACTTTTTTTGCATTAAACACTTTATAAAATGATGTAATTTCATGCAACAAAAAAAATCTGCATATCTCAGTGAGTGAGCTGAGCTCATCCAGAGTCGAGTTCAGTGTGAAACTGAGCTTCACTGTAAAGAAACTCTGATTTCTTTACAGTGGTGGTGAATGGAACAAGGTATCGGTCGCCATGACTACAACTCAGATACAGCCCATAATTTATTTCCCATCCAATATTTCCCACCAGTGCAGCTACACGTGTCTTCCCTGGACAGTAGAGACAGTTACTCCAACAAAAACAATGAATGAGCAGGTGTCCCAATACTTTTGTCCATATAGTGTACACACATACATCATGAACAGCCTCAACTTAACTGAGATGGCAGTACGACAGATGTTGGAACACTGCTGTGAGGAAGATTTGATTGCATTCAGCCACAGGAGCAAGAGCATCAGTGAGGACCGGTACTGAAGAAAATATGTTTGGGGACTATTTTGGGCCGCACAACACCTTTCATGTATCCCTCCACCATGAATGCCAATCAGTGCAACTTACAAGCTATAAAATAACACTGCAAAATGTGATCTCGTTGCCATCAAACTGGACATGGTGATGTCCAGGTCATGTCTGCGGTCAATTCAGCACCATGGGCTTCCCTGAAGTCCCCCTTATCCACTGATCTGGACCTTCTGTTCATCCGATCTGACCTGAGGGGTTTGGGCGT
>NC_132900.1:1288721-1368721 GCF_030463535.1 Salminus brasiliensis | reverse complement strand
ATAATTAAAATAATAATAAATGAGTACATTTGTTGCACAAATAGTAGAAAATGAAATTACATAAATGAATAATGCATTTATTTATCTCCTGTGTGTTGTATTAATTGATATAATAGAGAAATCCATTCGGTTATGCTGCAGACTTCACAATATGACTGGTATTAAAGGGAGAGCCGGGTTCAATAAGTCAGAAATCCCATAATTCATGTGTTACTCTATATGTAACAATATTATATAGGAATTTCCCAAAGTTTTTTGCTCCCCCGATTCAACCCGATCTGAGTACCTTAATTCTGACTGTCAGCCAATACCGATCCGACATGCTGTTAATTAACACTAGTAAACATCAGTAAAACCTGCAGCAACTTTTATTAAGTGAATGATTTCAGCTTTACAGAGTGTTTAATATCCTCTGATCCTCTGACCCTGCCCTACCTCAGCATTCAGACTGCAGTCAAATTAACCAGGATATTAAGCTCAGTACAGCAGTTCTGCCATTAAATTCTGAACATGGTGAATTCTGACACCCTAATCAAACACTACAGCACCAGCGCGGCGGGAGCTCTTCTCCAGCGGCCTACCTGAAGTTTCAGTTTCTATCTTAAGTGATGCAGAACTTACAGGAGCTTCAAAACTGTTGGTTCTTGAATAAAATAGATATTATAAAGCACTTTATATCAGTCAGATCCAGAGAATACATGAATCAAAGTCAGAAAAGTGCACACCGGGCATTAGGGTTTTATTATTTCTCTCCCTCTTTACTTTTGTTTGGAGAGGGTTTTACTTTTAATATGACTACCCAGGAGAAAACACTTCTAATTCAGGATTGAGCTGCAGGGTTGAGGGTGTGGTTGTAAAGTGGGATGGGTTTAAAGTGATAATATGAAGGTGGATTAGTTCAAAATTAGATTTTGTTTATTGTGCTTTTGTATCTGATTCGTCTGCCAATAAAATAAACATATTAAACAATAACCAAAAAAACATTAGGTATCTTATAACTATCAAATCAATCACTTATGAGAGCAGGTTGATGAGCTGAGATGAGAACAAGGGCAACGTCTTTTCACTTATTCACTTTAATTCACATTTTCTCATGAAATGACTGAAATAAGTCTAATTATACAGACAGTAAACACTGTGGATAGGAATTGAGGTCTTACTGTTTACAGCGTCCACTGGCGCCTGCCTGTAGAACTGTAAAATGGACACCAGGGGGAGCTCTACCACCGCCTCTCAGCAGCCAGACTGACAGGGCTGCCTGCTGCTGTGCCTGTGGGCATTAAATGAAAAGGGCATGACTGCAGTATTACAGCACAAAGTAAAAGACACTCACCACTGCTGTTCAGATAACGTCCTAACCCTGCTAATATTCAGATATTATCTGTAAATAATCTCATTGCTCTTCAGAGTTTTAGATTTGTATTATTTATATTGTATAAACAGGAGACTTTATTGTCATTCACATCACAGGTGGGGTGGAACGAAATTGTGATCTCAAGGTCCCAGATACACCCAAAAAGCAATATTTAATAAATAAAATAATAAAATATTAAAAAGTAGACATAAATAGGAAAAGTAGAGAAATTGAAAAAGGTAGCAGCAATATGACCACAATTCTTATATATATATATATATATATATATATATATATATATATATATATATATATATATATATATACTATAAATATATACAGTATATACACTGTATATATACTGTTTTAATTCAATCTCTGTTTTATCAACTTTAATTTCACATGTTGATCATTTCAATAAAGTTTTGAAAGTAAGAATATTAAATTGTTTGCCAAATTGCAGTATTTTTTAAAAACGTCTGATGCTTTGTTCACCTAGTGATTATCAATAATATGGGCCAATAACTGGATCCGAAAGTCTGCTGATTTATAATAGAACATAGAGCCCATGACTCTAATGTAAAACTCCAGCTGTTCCAATCTAACGGCAGATGCTGAGATTAGACAGACTGAGAGAACGTCCAAATATTACCAAATATGAAATATTTTAGTTTCTATAATCAGACTGTCTGGACTGACTGGTTTAGTTTAGTCGAGACTTAAAATCTTAAAATGATGTTTTATAGTGTTTAATATCTGATAATCCAGTCTGATCTCCTCCCTGACCAATCAGCTCCCAGCTCCTTTACACACTGCAGTCTATTCACTTCCTGTGTGTGTGTGTGTGTGTGTGTGTGTGTGTGGTACACACTCTGGACTGGTATTTTTGGTTGTTGGTCTACTGGTGTGTAGTAACTGGTTTATAGTGGGTGAATGTGCTGTGTGTGTGTGTGATTGGGGTTTCTATAGTGTGTGTGTGTGTGTTAGCATTAGCGTTAGCCTCGACTCGGTTCTAAGCGGGTTCTTCAGTGCTGGTTTAAGAACTGAGGAAGGCGAGTGAGCGGTTCTGCGGTTCTCCCGCTGGTAAAACAGAGCGCTTCAGTGAGAGTTTTATGAAGGGTCAGATATTATGGTCTGTTTTCAGGTTCCACACTGCAGAACCTCAACTCCTTTATTTACCTCCTGAGAGCGTCCACACTGCTGCTGCAGCCCGCTGGGGAATGATGACCGTTAATGGCGCCCTATGACCAGCAGGTGGCGCTCTGAGCACCACGGTTAAAGCTAAGACTCGGAACCGGATTATGATTTAAACTAGCGGCCATACAAAATATCCCTGGATCGGATCGGATCGGGACGTCCCTCAGAAATACACATTTATTTAAGCATTCAACCAATAATTCATGTTACCCTTACTTTTATTTTGCCATGATTATTTTGATTTAAATTATTTAATTATATTTAATTATTATTTAGTTTTTTTGCTTTTCCTCTAAAGTTGCTATTTTGGAGATAAATGTTTTTCACTGGACAGTTAAGGTACTTTCAATAGTAATATATAATAATGCTTATATATAAATTAGCAAATTAGCAGCAATTTTTGTTTTGGAATGTGTCCAGTGAAAAACATTTATCTCCAAAACAGCAACTTTAGAGGAGAAGCAAAAAAAATTACATAATAATATAATATAATTAAATATAATCAAATAATTTAAATGAAAATAATCTTGGTCCATTCATCCAGAATTATTTACAGCAGCTACAGGGTTCAGATGATGAGGAAAATGAAGAATGGAGATACATGTTTTTCATTGGACAGCAGCAATATATTTATATATATGGTCTGTATATATATATATATATATATATATATATATATATATATATATATTGAAAAATGCTCGATGTTCTCATAGCAGGCCACTTCACCCCCACAACCGAATGTTTACCTCAACATCTTCCATATGAGAGACCTAATAAAGAGTACAGGGCTCCCAAAAGCTACGTGCCACCCTGCATCGTGGTCCCCAGGCCATTATCCTCCACCCACCACCATAGTTGTGTCATTTAATAGCAGTGTGAGATATCAGATACACACATTACATCCCATGAAATTCTCCATTTTCACACATTTATAACTGAACATGCTGTAAATCATGTGGGAACCGACTCCCGCCGGCCTTCCCGACTGCGCTTTATCTCTGGACACATTGACCGTTTGTTCTCTGACGTTCAGTACAGAGGAATCTGTCCGAACACCTGAGAACAGTGAGGAGCTTCCTGATGAAGCTGTGATGAGGGAGATATGAGGAGATCAGCACTCACAGGCTGAGGAACAGATCTGCGAGAGACTGAGGAATGAGAGACTGATTGATTGATCAACTGATTGAGTCAAGTGAGAGATCAGCTTACCTTGATTAGACAGCATCAGATGGGGCTTATCTGTGAAGGCCTAACTGAGTTTTTTTTTTTGTTGTTTTTTTGGGACTTGGGATGCTCATGCTTTATTATATAGTATTAAATGATTATGATGTATGTATATATAATTAATATTAATTGAAATGTAATGTGGAATTGTGAAATTGAAATTACTATTAATTTCATATATATACATCATAATAATTTATATATATATGCACATTATTATGATGTATATATATATATATAATTAATAGGATAGGATAATAGGATATAGACCTTTTAGAGCACAACCTCTGTTCTTTTGCCAAATTTACCATATTACAGAAGTTACTACATTGATACTTGTTGCCTGTATTTTGTAATACTATATTTAAGATTTGTAACATATGAATTTCAGTTAACAGTACGGTACAGTACTAAAACAGTAACTGTGTATTAAATGTGTAGAGATGAGAGACAAAATTACAGACAGAAATGCACTCAAACACTCCATAAAGTATTTTATATATAGTTTATAGTTGTGTTGGTTTGATCCACATCAACCATTCAGCCTAAAACACACCGATTAGAGTAGTCCTGCTCTCCGCCGCTTGGGGGCGCTGCTGCAGCTTCATGCGTAATGCGTGGCTCCCTGCTTGCACCGCCATGTACCAGCCGGCAGAGGGCGAAACTCCCCCACTCATCACAGTAACCAGCCCGAGCAGGAGAGGGGAACTCCACCGACCTTCCCAAAAGTTCTTCTTAATTAAACAGTTCAGAAATGAACGGAAGCAGCTCTAATAAAAGCTCCTAATGGTGATGAAGACGCTGCCTGATGCCTGAGACACGGTTCTACCAGAGTTCTGAGAAGAGTTCGGCTCTAGAACCTGCTTTTAGAACCAGATCATTAAAATGGTGGAGGGATACATGCTGCAGGGTGTAGTGCAGCTACAGAAAGTAGTCCCTAAAGAGAACTGCATTAGTTAAGATTCTCTATTCACTATTTTACCTTCATCATCATCATCATCATCATCACTCCATATAAAACTCAGAAGGCTCGTGATGTAACTTCACTGGTGGGTTTGGATAGGAGATAAATTATGGGCTGTATCTGATGTTAAATAATCATCACTCCAGAGAACACAGCTCTTCCACTGCTCCACAGCTCCTCAATGCTGGGGGGCTTTATACACACCCCTCTAGCCCACGCCTGGCATTAGGCAGCATGGAGCCAATAGGGTCATGATGAGTCCTATTCTATTGGCAGCACTTCTCATATACATTGACCAGACAAACTGTGCGCGTGTGCATTTGCACATCTGTGTCAGCAATGGGTGCAACTTTAAAAATCTGAGTGCATTCATTAGAAGCGGTGTCCACAAACTTTTGGACATATGTGTATGTAATATGGCCATTTAGCTCCTCCCGTTCAGGCTAAACTTAAAAGAATTGCTTTAAAGTTGCTTTAAAGGACTGCTATTCAAAAAACAACCCCCAACCAATCAGAACAGAGGTCATTTACATATGTCAGTCTTATTATTGGTGTATACTTGTGTGTATCATCACTATTATTGTACTTATAGTAGAGTCAAATAATAAGAATGTTACACACAAATGTGGGGTATGGCTCCTTTAAGCTGTGTGTCAGCAATGGGTGCAACTGTAAGTGGCTGAGTGTATTCATTAGAAGGGCTGTCCACAAATATTTGGACATATGATTCATGCGTCTGTCTCTGGATTACATCATAAACAGTCTAGGGAACCACAGTGCACTACACGTTGCGGCCACAGGGGGGCAGGGCAGAGCCGGGCGCTATTCTATGGCCTGTTTACATTCAGCCGTGTTGTTTTATCCCCTGGTACTCTCCTCCAGACCCTCTCCGCCTGTCCTGCTGCTTATCTGGGCTTTTCTGAGCTTTTACTATCAGTTTGATCAGTTTCTAAAAAGAGGGTGGAGAAGGCGGGGGCTTCGCTGCTGCATGAGCCAATGAGCTTTGCGCAGGGAGCAACTGGTGCCTCCCTGTGACCAATCAGAGCGCGGCAGGATTTCTGTTCCTCGATATATAAACCCGGGCGAATCCCCAGCCTGTTGTTCAGAGGATGAGAGACAAGCAGACCCCACAGAAACACAGCAATATCTGGACCTGCCAGTCCTGCTTCGCCCACTGTAGACTTCTTTGGTGTCCAGGTACAATTCTTCAGCTATATACTTTTATTATTATGCATTTCTATGTATATTGTAACTCAATATTGTGTAAGGCTGCATGCTGTGCTTTTATATTCTTGATGCTGTCTCGTGCTTACATTGCATTTCTGCTATGTATGCATGCAGATTGCTTTATTTATGTCGTAATATTTGTTTAATGCTGGATTTATGTCTTATTTATTAATGCAATATGACCGGTCTGCATCGCAACCACCACTAATATTAAACAGACTGCAGATAAGCTATTGCATGAGCTCTAACATGGGGGCAGGTTTAGGAGGAAAGACCCCTAGCAGCGCGTGAGCGAGTGGGGGTGGAGAGCTAATCACAGCACGTGGAGGTTTTTGCACAGGGCTTTGTGGTGCACACACACACACACACACACACACACTTGCACTGGTGCTTGCAGTGCTTACCCATGCGGTGCATCAGCTCTTCAGGTTGATCTGTGAGGATAGCTGTGAATGAACAGGTCTTTGCTCTCTCCATCGTTTAGGTGTTTTATAGTAATAACTATGGCAACATCGTCCAGCGCACAGCTCAGCAAACTGGTCAAGCGCCAGTATATGGAGCTTCCCCAGGGGGACAAAGTGCAGGCCATGTACATCTGGATTGATGGAACTGGAGAAGGGCTGAGATGCAAGACCAGAACGTTGGATTCTGAACCGAAGAGCATTGAAGGTAAGCCTGTTGTGCATTTCTGACGCTGGAAATGGAAGAAGAGCTATTTTCTGGATTTCTTGACCTTTGATATTTTATTATTATTTATTTTTAGATCTGCCAGAGTGGAATTTTGATGGTTCCAGCACCTACCAGTCTGAAGGCTCCAACAGCGACATGTATCTGGTTCCTTCTGCCATGTTCCGGGACCCCTTCCGCAAAGACCCCAATAAACTTGTCCTCTGTGAGGTGCTGAAGTACAACCGCAAGCCTGCTGGTAAATATGAGCATCCAGTCTCTCGTTGGTTTTGAGCAGGGGTCAGTTTTGTCGTCCTCCTAGACCTTGGAGAGTATAGTTTATGTAAATGGTCATTAATTTGGCTTATTAATGGATCTAGAAGCGTGTTGTTGACTTTAGCTTGACCAGAGTTGTCGGTCAATGGGTTTATGAGCACTGGAGAAGCTCTCTGCCTGTAGTTCTTGGGTTCTTAGTTCTGACCATTTTTGTCTCGTGTTTGGAATCAGAAACCAACCATCGTATTACTTGCAAGAAGATCATGCAGATGGTGGAGGACCAAAGCCCTTGGTTCGGAATGGAGCAGGAGTACACCATCCTGGGCACAGATGGGCATCCCTTTGGCTGGCCCTCCAATGGTTTTCCTGGACCACAGGGTAAGAATCTCCAATGCCATTTCCTAATCACTATTATTGAGCTTTGCAGTACTGATCATTACATACTGACCAGTTATTGGTAAGTATTGTGATGTTTGAGGAATCCAGATTCTTGTTATCAAACAAATCAGTTTATTTTGATTAAATAATGAATAATTACTTACTGCTTATGCTATTTAATGCATATCCTGCTGCCCGGTGTCTGTATTGACCCGTGCTGATGGTTTACCATGCGCTCCTTTCAGGCCCCTACTACTGCGGCGTTGGGGCAGATAAGGCGTATGGCCGAGACATTGTTGAAGCTCACTACAAAGCCTGCCTGTATGCCGGGGTGAAGATTTGTGGCACGAATGCTGAAGTCATGCCCGCTCAGGTAAAGACCTGGCTTAATCCGGTTAGGAGGACTCTGTCCCTTAACTGACCCTGGGTTGAAGTCTAATGTGTCTGTGTTCTGTCTCTCAGTGGGAGTTCCAGGTAGGCCCTTGTGAAGGCATTGAAATGGGAGATCACTTGTGGGTGGCTCGCTTCATCCTTCACAGGGTCTGTGAAGATTTCGGTGTGGTGGCCTCGTTTGACCCCAAGCCCATCCCAGGCAACTGGAACGGCGCTGGCTGCCACACTAACTTCAGCACTAAGGAGATGCGGGAAGAAGGTGGCCTGAAGTAAGTATAATAGATACCTCTACAGTAATGTGTGCTTGGGTCTGCAGTCCTTTACTATGAAGCAGTTATGATTTTAAATTAAGGATTTAAAATTCATTTTATTATTATTAATTATTCTGTTTAACTCTGTATTAAAGTAATAAAATGTAATGTAGCTGATTAAATGCATGTAATTTGCAATCTTCAAGATTTTTATATTTCAGAGAATTATAACAGTTTTTGTAAACAAAGTTGCACCCGTTTTAATAGCTGGGCTAATGGGCTTTTTAAAAATATATATTTTCATTTATTTGGTTTTAAAGTATCTTTACTTTCTCAACAGATTCATCGAAGAGTCCATTGAGAAGCTTGGGAAGAGGCACAACTACCACATCCGGGCCTATGACCCTAAAGGGGGGCTGGACAACGCTCGCAGGCTGACCGGCCACCACGAGACCTCCAACATCCACGAGTTTTCCGCTGGCGTGGCTAACCGCGGTGCTAGCATCCGCATTCCTCGCGCCGTGGGCCAGGAGAAGAAGGGATACTTCGAGGATCGCCGTCCTTCCGCCAACTGCGACCCGTACGCCGTCACTCAGGCGCTAATACGCACATGTCTGCTTAGCGAAGAAGGAGACGAACCTGTGGACTATTAGAGCTCTCTCGCGCTCTCTCTCCTCTCACCCTCACTCACATTCTCACACTTGTCATCGTCTTCTGGACTGAAACCCCTTCCTCAATCCCCACCCCTCACCGTCCTTCTCTTTTTAAAGTGGCTGTGAGGCCAAATTAGTACTGTATCGTTTTACTTTCCCATCAGAATAGCTCTAACCCTGCATTTAAAGAGAATAGCGTTTTTAAAAAGTTGGCTGGTCAACTTAACAGTTTTAGGTTTAAGCGTTGATGTTAACTGGGGACGTGATGTTGCGGGGCATATCTGACCCTCCTGTCTGTCTTTCTTTTCTCTCTGTCTGTGTGCATTTGCTCTGCTGAGGAGGGCAGACTTTAACTCTCAGCGTTAAAGCCCCTCCCGTGATCTAAACGCCCGTGTTGAGCTTTTATAAAAGTGGATTAACTGATGATAAATGGACACTGTGGACTAGAGCTGCTATGGCCTGGTAACACGTCATTCCTTACCTTGTATCCAGTGTCTCTACTCGTGTACGTCCACGTTCATCTTTTGTTACTAACTGAATAGGAAGTGTTGACTGCCATTTCTGTCTGTTCTGAGCTTCATTTTCTGGTTCCTGTTGTACGGTACATGCTCTGTGAGGACCCGGACCCTGTCTGGTCTTCTACACTTCGGTCTGTTGTATGCCATGTGATAGTTTTTAAAGAATCATGCCTCGTGATGTTGCTGCATTATGTCTACTGTGCTGTTATGGCATCTGTTTTGGTAAAATCCTGAAGTTGCTGAACCTGGTGTTTTTTATTGGGACATTTTAAACATTATTTTTACCACAAACTCTCTCTGGGTGTGTTTCTTCTCTTCAGCAGAAGGTCATTCCAGTATGGACCGTACAGTTTGATTAAATGGTGCTCTTGGCCTGCCAGACAAGCTGGTACTCGGTATTGCCTGAATAGTAAAGCGACCATGTTTTAGTGGGACACAGGGCTTAGGATGACATAGCTGGGGGGCCTTCAAGTAGGCCTAGGTTGTAGGACCAAAATATGCAGCTATATTTGTACTTTAGCATAATTATAACCAAGACCATTAAAAATTGTGTGCATGACCAAATTGGCCCACTTTTATCAAAAATGCCAGTGCCATTAAGACCCAATATTTCAGTGGACGTTGGTCTGAGCAACAGGCTCTAAAGGTAAAGGTGCACGTATTTGGCACTGTACAGTGTGCACTGTACAGTGAAATGTGTCCTCTGCATTTAACCCATCTGGTAGTGAACACACACTCACACACACACATGTGTTAGGGGCAGTGAGTACACACACACCCAGAGCAGTGGGCAGCCAACTCCAGCGCCCGGGGAGCAAAGAGGGTAAAGGGCCTTGCTCAAGGACCCAACAGTGGCAGCTTGGAATCGAACCCACAACCCTGTTATCAATATCCCGGCGCTCTAACCGCTGAGCACCACTGCCCCTCTAACTTTGGGTAACATTGATCTAATGGATTTGGACATTTTTAAGAATATGTACTCCATTTAGGACCAGTTTTAGGATTGGTTTGTCTACTTGACCACGGTCCTAAATGTCTTCAAATTTGAGACCTTGTTTGAATCTGACTGTTGGGAGTTTAAATCAACATTTTATGATGAATGGGCCAATAGAAATGCCCCAAAATGACTTGAAATAAAATGGTTTCCATTGAAGGGATTCTTTTTAAACCCCTCCTTCCTCGCCTGTAAAGCTGCACATTCTGAGATACAAGGTTTTTGCATGACTGTTTGTTTACATCAACAACTGTTATGATCCCTTTTTTTAAATGATTTGTTAATCAGTAATAATATCTGTACATTTTACACAAATTAGAATTATTAGGTCTCAGAAAGTGGGCTACTGGTCACCTTTCCTACAAGCTTCATTACCAGACTGACGTAAAAACTGTTGCCTAATTTAATCGGAACATATTGCCCTTCATATTCTGTATCTGGAGTATTGCAGGTAATAAATCACTGATAATGTTTAATTGACGGTGGTTTACACTCACTCAGGTGTGTGTGCCTTAAAGCTGATCAGGTTTAATGGCCCAGTGCTAATCTAATCTAGGGCTGCCACCTTTTCAACAGGCCAAAACCAGACACATTTTATTAGACCCACTCCTAAAGTTTCTCAATCTAAGAATCAGACACTTTACTTTAACCAGTAACTTTTAATGGCGGGTAAAATCTGCTAATATGAAAATATAATATAATAATAAATGTGGTCTGTTTTTATTTTCTACGTGACGCGCTAAAATGGTGAAACATGATTGGTCGATTTGCATGTCAGTTAAACCAGCTGTCGACGACCGAATCTGATTGGTTATCCTACAAACCTGGGCGGGGTTTGACCGAAGTGAGCAAGAAAGTTAAATCGTGGAGAAATGGACTTAAATAAATAAATAAATAAATAAACAAATAAACAAACAGTTTATTTATAAAATAAAATAATAAAAATGCAGCAGAATTTCAGCAGAAACCTCCTAAATCACATTCTGCTGTTACTCAGTGTCGTATTCAAGCAGCAGCAGCAGTTCAGACCAACATTTCCCCCAAACAGATTAATTACAAACGTTAGCACTAATTTGTCAGCGTTTAATCACTGGAAAAATAACCGAAATTAGTGATAACGTTAGCTCAACGTTCACAAAAACAAACGTTTAACGTCGTAAAGTAGCGAGCTAGCTGTAGGTCAGCAGGGGGAGCTGGAGCTGCTGCTGCTGGGGAAGGTAAGCTAGCGCTAGCTACAATTAGCTTCATCTGTGTCTGTCTTGTGAAGGTATCTGTGATTATGGCGGGGTTGTTTAGTGAATGCAGTATATTGGCTCTGTTTTCGCTGTGATTTGGGTTTGCGCTGTGGCTTTTTGATCATGCTGAGACGAGCTAATGCTAATGCTAACTGTCTCCGCCCCTCCTCCCCCCGGGTTGCTCCATTGGTTAAAACCGCTCACGTGATGAATCTCCGTCGTCACGCGGCTGTCGTACTTAAACGCCAGAGTAAAATTTATGGGGATATATTTACTGATCATTAATTAAAAGCTTTATTTGGGTAAAGTGTCGCTATTTAACTTTATTTATTAAATGTTAATCACATATTAGCATATATAAGTAGGCGATGTGATATTGTTGTTGCTACGCTGGCATATAAAGCTGATGCCTAGTAAAGCTAGCTAGCTATGGTGCTAACTTGCTAACAAATATTAGCAGCAGTTCTTTACATCCTAAAAGGTAAAGGTGCGGGTATCTGTGACTGTCCTCTGGACAGCGACATGTGTCCTCCCCTTTTGACCCATCTGTGGTAGTGAACACACACACACACTCACACTAGTGAACCAGGGACAGTGAACACACACACACACACACACTAGTGAACCAGGGACAGTGAACACACACACACACACACACTAGTGAACCAGGGACAGTGAACACACACACACACACACACACACACACACACACACTAGTGAACCAGGGACAGTGAACACACACACACACACACACACACTAGTGAACCAGGGACAGTGAACACACACACACACACACACACTAGTGAACCAGGGACAGTGAACACACACACACACACACACACACACACACACACACACTAGTGAACCAGGGACAATGAACACACACACACACACACACACACACACTCACACACACTAGTGAGCTAGGGGCAGTGAGTACACACACACCCAGAGCGGTGGGCAGCCAACTCCAGCACCCGGGGAGCAGAGAGGGTGAAGGGTCTTGCTCTAGGGCCCAACAGTGGCACCTTGCCGAGCCCGGGAATCGAACCCACAACCCTGTGATCAACAGCCCGGAGCTCTAACCGCTGAACACCACTGCCCCCTGACCACGTGATTAATTGTCCATTAATGATTTAAATAAATGGAAATATGTTTTTAATACTGTTATTTTTATTAGATTACTATGTTTGTGAACCCAGTGTGCAAGATCAGCAGATAATTGGGATCCCAAAAAAATAAAAAAGCGATAAAAAAAAACAATTACAGCTAGATGAAATATAAGGGGGGGTCCTAAATGGTCCTAAATGGCCCTTCTGCAAGATGACGTCAGAGGGGATAAGATGTGTCACGACTCGGGACTTTCTGGGGCAAAACCGGAAGATGTGGCAACCCTAACCCGATCACTAACCCAAACTAGCTAGCACGCTTGATCAGCACTATCCTCAGGCTGTGCCACACTCTTATTGGAGATAGACTACTGTCAGCCCTGCAGGCTTAACCCCATCCCTGGACTGAGAAAGGCACTGAGTTCTGTACTACAGTCTGGTTCAAGACTAGATCACAGGTCATTAGAAAACGTGAAGCTCGTGCATCAACAGCATGACTCAACAGCAAGCCACTAAACCCCAAGCACAGTTCCTTTGGTTCTCCATCAGATATTATCCTCAGAGTTTTGCAAATCTCTAAACACAATCTCATCATTTAGCGACATCAAGGTCATCTAGAAACCCGGGCCTTCAAAATGCAACACCCTGAGTCTCGCTCATGGTGCACCTGTACAAACTCGATGGGAAGAACGCTTCAGTCATTAGTCAGAGTGAGGAAGAGGCCTCAGTTGAGTCTCATACAGGTGTTAGACTGGTTCTCCAAAACCCATACTGTGTTGCGCTGTACCTTCCACCATATTCTCCTTTAATCCAATACAGGAATTCTTTTCTGCGGCGGTGGAACGTGCACGAACCCAGACCCCACGTGCTGCTACGTACCACTGCTCCAGGTAATGGAGGAGGCGTGTAATGGCATCCACGCAGCCGATAGTCAGGGATGGATCCGCCATGCCAGGCATTATCCCGCCAGCTGTGGACGAGGACGAGGCGGGATGCAGAGTGGTTTGTTATATTTCACAAATGTACTTTTTCTTTTACCTTTTTAATCCCTTTTAGTAAAAGAGATTAGCTTTAGAAGTGATCATCTGAAGATACGTCATCTACTCAGGCTTTCATTAAAGACCAGTGGCCCACCCCTAAAACGGGGGTGTGGATTAGCTCGAACCCATACTCAAAAGTATACTATATTGCGTTATTAAAATAATGACCCAAGTATGAGTAGAAATAGCCGAACGGAAAGTAAACAAAAGCATGAGCTCCAGAATTGAAGTCCCACACTTTAATGACAAAAGTATTGGGACACCTGCTCATTTGTTGTTTCTTTTGAAATCAAGGGTATTAACAAAGAGCCGATCCTGCGTTTGTTGGAGTAAATGTTTCTACTGTCCAGGGAAGAAGACTTTCCACTAGATGTTGGAGTAGCATTGCTGTGAGGATTTGATTGCGACAAGAGCTAGTTGGTAAGGTGAGGATGTTGGAAGATTACCACCCCACCTCATACCAAAAGTACTGGATGAGGTTCTTCCACTGCTCCACAGCTCAATGCTAGTGGGCGATATACCTCTCTAGCCCATGCCTGGCATTAGGCAGTATGGTGCCAATAGGTTCATGATGTTGATCTGCTCCAGGGAACAGTCCCGGGGAGCATAGAGGGTCAAGGGCCTTGCTTGAGGACCCTTGCCAAGCCTGGGTATCGAACCCATAATCCTGTCATCAGTAGCCCAGTGCTGCCTTAAGACAAAGGTACTGCTAGGATTTGAACCCAGGACAGGCGCTATAGCGTATACTGCACATCTATCTCTCTGGATTACCTCATAAACAGTCTAGGGAACGAAAGTGCACTAAACTTTGCTGCCACAGGGAGGCGCAGAGCCGGGCGCTATTTTATTGTTCGTTAACATTCACCCGCGTTCTTTTATTCCCTGGAATTCTTCTCCAGACCCTCTCTGCCTGCTTCAGCTGCTGTTGGTGCTGTGGTTTTCAGTGCCCAGCATCAGTTTGCAGGAGGCTGATGGGGGCGGTGAATTTGCTGCTGCATGAGCCAATGAGCTTTGCACCTAGAGCAACTGGTGCTTCCCTGTGACCAATCAGAGCGTGGCAGGATTTCTGTTCCTCTATGTATAAATCCAGGCGAATCCCCAGACTGTTGTTCAGAGGATGAGAGACAAGCAAACACCACATAAACACAGCAATATCTGGACCTGCCAGTCCTGTCCAGTCGCCCACTGTAGTTGTCTTTGGTGTCCAGGTACAATTCTTGATGCTATTTCATGTTGCAGACATGCATTTGTGCTCTATGTGCATGCAGACAAAGTTATGCCTATGATGAATTTCCATCCTATTTTAGGTATTTAAATAAAATTAATGATGTAATATGAACTGCCATTGCAGCAATCACCACTAATATCTGCAAGACCCCTGGCAGCATGTTAGTGGAGGTCTTTGCAAAGGGCTTTGTGGTGCACACACACACACACACACACACACTTGCACTGGTGCTTGCAGTGCTTACCCATGCTCTTCAGGTTGATCTGTGAGGATAGCTGTGAATGAACAGGTCTTTGCTCTCTCCATCGTTTAGGTGTTTTATAGTAATAACTATGGCAACATCGTCCAGCGCACAGCTCAGCAAACTGGTCAAGCGCCAGTATATGGAGCTTCCCCAGGGGGACAAAGTGCAGGCCATGTACATCTGGATTGATGGAACTGGAGAAGGGCTGAGATGCAAGACCAGAACGTTGGATTCTGAACCGAAGAGCATTGAAGGTAAGCCTGTTGTGCATTTCTGACGCTGGAAATGGAAGAAGAGCTATTTTCTGGATTTCTTGACCTTTGATATTTTATTATTATTTATTTTTAGATCTGCCAGAGTGGAATTTTGATGGTTTCAGCACCTACCAGTCTGAAGGCTCCAACAGCGACATGTATCTTGCATGTCTTGCAAGAAGATCATGCAGATGGTGGAGGACCAAAGCCCTTGGTTCGGAATGGAGCAGGAGTACACCATCCTGGGCACAGATGGGCATCCCTTTGGATGGCCCTCCAATGGTTTTCCTGGACCACAGGGTAAGAATCTCCAATGCCATTTCCTAATCACTATTATTGAGCTTTGCAGTACTGATCATTACATACTGACCAGTTATTGGTAAGTATTGTGATGTTTGAGGAATCCAGATTCTTGTTATCAAACAAATCAGTTTATTTTGATTAAATAATGAATAATTACTTACTGCTTATGCTATTTCATGCATATCCTGCTGCCCGGTGTCTGTATTGACCCGTGCTGATGGTTTACCATGCGCTCCTTTCAGGCCCCTACTACTGCGGCGTTGGGGCAGATAAGGCGTATGGCCGAGACATTGTTGAAGCTCACTACAAAGCCTGCCTGTATGCCGGGGTGAAGATTTGTGGCACGAATGCTGAAGTCATGCCCGCTCAGGTAAAGACCTGGCTTAATCCGGTTAGGAGGACTCTGTCCCTTAACTGACCCTGGGTTAAAGTCTAATGTGTCTGTGTTCTGTCTCTCAGTGGGAGTTCCAGGTAGGCCCTTGTGAAGGCATTGAAATGGGAGATCACTTGTGGGTGGCTCGCTTCATCCTTCACAGGGTCTGTGAAGATTTCGGTGTGGTGGCCTCGTTTGACCCCAAGCCCATCCCAGGCAACTGGAACGGCGCTGGCTGCCACACTAACTTCAGCACTAAGGAGATGCGGGAAGAAGGTGGCCTGAAGTAAGTATAAGTCAAGTCAAGTCAAGTGGGTTTATTGTCATTTCAACTACATACAGGGTACACAGTGAAACGAAGCAACGTTCCTCCAGGACCATGGTGCAACATAGACAGTGCATACAGAACACAAGTGCAACACAAACAAACAAGTGCGGACAGACAACACAGTACAGACAGAGGATAATAAATAATGACTGTAGTGTGCAAGTTGTGCAATGTGCGATAAATAGAGTCCAGTGAGGTAGTAAAGTTATTAGTGCAAATGCTTGTGCAAAAAATGCTTCCCATGTTATCTGGGGTAAATGGTTGGAGAGAGAGAGAGAGGGAGAGTGTACATGTACCAGAAAGATATCAGTTCAGAAGTTGAGTTGTGTTGAGGAGTCTGATGGCTTGGGGGAAGAAGCTATTGCAGAGTCTGGTCGTGTTGGACCGGATGCTGCGGTACCTTCTTCCTGATGGCAGGAGGGAGAACAGTCTGTGTGAAGGGTGGGTGGAGTCATCCACAATGCTGGTTGCTTTGCGGATGCAGCGGGTGGTGTAAATGTCCATGACGGAGGGGAGAGAGACTCCGATGATCTTCTCAGCTGTCCTCACAATGCGTTGGAGGGACTTGCGGTCAGAGGCTGTGCAGGTCCCAAACCAGGCAGTGATGCAGCTGCTTAGGATGCTCTCTATGGTCCCCCTATAGAAGAGGGTGAGGATGGGTGGAGGAAGACGGGCCTTTCTCAGCTTCCGGAGGAAGTAGAGACGCTGTTGGGCTTTCTTGGCTGTAGAGCTGGTGTTCAGGGACCAGGTGAGGTTCTCCGCTAGGTGGACACCAAGGAACTTGGTGCTCTTAACGATCTCCACAGAGGAGCCGTTGATGTTAAGCGGAGAGTGGTCCGGTCTTGATTTCCTGAAGTCAACAACCATTTCCTTGGTCTTCTCTACATTCCAGTGAAGGTTGTTGACTGTACACCAGTCTGTCAGCTGCTGCACCTCCTCTCTGTATGCTGACTCGTCGCCTTTGCTGATGAGACCCAGCACAGTTGTATCATCGGCGAACTTTATGATGCTGTTAGAACTGTGTTTCGCAACACAGTCATGAGTCAGCAGGGTGAACAGCAGAGGACTCAGTACACTGCCCTGAGGTGCCCCAGTGTTCATGGTGATGGTGCTGGAGCTGCTGTCCCCGAACCGGACTAACTGGGGCCTTCCTGTCAGGAAGTCCAGGATCCAGTTGCAGAGGGGGGTGTCGAGGCCCAGCAGGCTTAACTTCCTCGTGAGGTTCTGTGGGATGATGGTGTTGAATGCTGAACTGAAGTCTATGAACAGCATTCTGACGTAGGTGTCCTTCTTCTCCAGGTGGGTAAGGGAGAGATGAAGGGTGGTGGTGATGGCATCGTCCGTGGAGCGGTTGGGAATAATAGTCAACTGCATGGAATTTGTAATTTACTGAGACCAATTATTATTTGTTTGTTTGTTTTTATGAATGTAAATGTATTCATTGTTTTTCTCAACAGATTCATTGAAGAGTTCATTGAGAAGCTTGGGAAGAGGCACAACTACCACATCCGGGCCTATGACCCTAAAGGGGGGCTGGACAACGCTCGCAGGCTGACCGGCCACCACGAGACCTCCAACATCCACGAGTTTTCCGCTGGCGTGGCTAACCGCGGTGCTAGCATCCGCATTCCTTGCGCCGTGGGCCAGGAGAAGAAGGGATACTTCGAGGATCGCCGTCCTTCCGCCAACTGCGACCCGTACGCCGTCACTCAGGCGCTAATACGCACATGTCTGCTTAGCGAAGAAGGAGACGAACCTGTGGACTATTAGAGCTCTCGCGCTCGCTCTCTCTCCTCTCACCCTCACTCACATTCTCACACTTGTCATCGTCTTCTGGACTGAAACCCCTTCCTCAATCCCCACCCCTCACCCTCCTTCTCTTTTTAAAGTGGCTGTGAGGCCAAATTAGTACTGTATCATTTTACTTTCCCATCAGAATAGCTCTAACCCTGCATTTAAAGAGAATAGCGTTTTTAAAAAGTTGGCTGGTCAACTTAACAGTTTTAGGTTTAAGCGTTGATGTTAACTGGGGACGTGATGTTGCGGGGCATATCTGACCCTCCTGTCTGTCTTTCTTTTCTCTCTGTCTGTGTGCATTTGCTCTGCTGAGGATGATCTAAACGCCCGTGTTGAGCTTTTATAAAAGTGGATTAACTGATGATAAATGGACACTGTGGACTAGAGCTGCTGTGGCTGGGCAACACATCATTCCTTACCTTGTATCCAGTGTCTCTATTGATTTTGATGCATTATGGCATCTGTTTTGGTAAAATCCTGAAGTTGCTGAACCTGGTGTTTTTTATTGGGACATTTTAAACATTATTTTTACCACAAACTCTCTCTGGGTGTGTTTCTTCTCTTCAGCAGAAGGTCATTCCAGTATGACCTTTTGATTAAAAGGTGCTCTTGGCCTGCCAGACAAGCTGGTACTCGGTATTGCCTGAATAGTAAAGCGACCATGTTTTAGTGGGGACACACGGCCATCCACATGTTGTAGCTGGGGGGCTTCAAGTAGGCCTAGATTGTAGAAGGCCTACCATAGCTGTGTGTAAGGGGCTCAAATATCGTTCTAAAAACATTAACACACTCATTTACCAAGACCAGTAAGTAACCTTATTAGCCTTTATGACCAAATCAGCTAATAAAGTCAGCTGCTTAAAAACTCACTATTTCACTGGACACTGTTAAGTCCACCTGTTTGTCTTAGTACATAGAGAACAGCTATGGTGGAGTGAAGGTGGGCTTTTGAGGAGAGGTTTAAGATAAAGAGAATGCTGAATGAAGCCCCCCCCCCCCTTTATCAAAGGGACAATCCCTGTGTGGCAAACCAATAATGACCAATAATATTTCATTCTATAAAAATTCATACACTGAATATGAGGCGCTGGTAAAAGCAATTTAGAATTCCAGGCCAGGCACATTTTTTTGAGCCCAAAAAGTGGACTTCTGGTCACCCTACTACAGACTTAAATAATCACCAGCCTGACGTAAAAACTGTTGCGTCATTTAATCTGAACATATTGGCTGTTCTGTATCTGGAGTATTGCAGGTAATAAATCAATAGCTGATAATATTTGATTGACAATGGTTTACAAGTAAGCGGGTGTGTGCTTGAAAGCTTATCAAGTTTAATGCCCCAGTGCTAATCCAATCACACACCCAGCACGCTGGTGTAGTGCTATCAGGCTGGGCCACACTCTTCTTTGAGATAGACTACGGTTAGGCTCAACCCTGTTCCTGGACTAAGAAAGGCACTGGGATCGGTTCTGCAGTAGACTAGGTTCAAAGACATGCTAGCATTGTCTGCTAAAGTGCTAGTAATAACTGTAGCAAGATTAGCTTCTTTGAAATCTGTGAAAAACAGAATTTTGATCCCCTTTAATTAAAAGAGATTAGCTTTAGAAGTGATCATCTGAAGATACGTCATCTACTCAGGCTTTCATTAACGACCTAGCCTGAACCCATATAGTATATTGCTTTATTAAAATAATGACTCAAGTATGAGTAAAGTAGCCGAACAGAAAGTAAACAAAAGCCTGAGCTTCATTTTATTGACAAAAGTATTGGGACACCTACCTATTCATTGCTTCTTCTGAAGTCAAGGGTATAAAAATAGCTGATCCTGCTTTTGTTGGAGTAACTGTCTCTACTGTCCAGGGAAGAAGACTTTCTACCAGATTTTGGAGAAGCACTGCTGTGAGGATTTGATTGATAAGAGCAATAAGAGCAGCTTTAGTGTGGTCCGGGTGTCAGATGATAATCACCACCCAACCTCTTCATCCCCAACTCATCCCCAACTCATCCTAACCCAAAATACTGGATGGAGCCCCACCACCATCATTCCAGAGAACACAGTTCCTCCACTGCTCCACAGCTCAATAATCCTCTAGCCCACGCCTGGCCCACATCATGCTCATATGCTCCATAAAGTCCTAATCTATTGGCAGTACTTCTTCTCTACAGGGACTAGACAAGCTGTGAGTGTGTGTGCATTTGCACATCTGTGTCAGCAATGGGTGCAACTTAAAGTAGCTGAATGCATTCATTAGAAGGGGTGTCCACAAACATTTGGACACAGTTGCACTTTCTACAACTGACCAGATGCCAGATTCCAGTTAATCAGCAGAGACATGTTTGGTGTCTGACGCTTGCTTTTATAGTTTTCATATGTAGCTGCTAGGCTAACTATGCTAACAAACGCTGTACTTGGATGGTCACCGGTCTTATATCTGTAAACACACGGCACAAATCTTAATTTACCTGCTTCAGGGATGTACTGAAAAGCTACATAAACAAGCTAACTACCGGAAATTGGCCTGGATGGACCGTGGTAAAATATTTTAGCTAATACTAGAAGTACGTCACCATCTGCATCTGCAAAGAAGCACACGTCAGACACCAGGCCTGTCTCGGCTGATCGACTATATCTGGGGTTCATTATCAATCCTGTAGATTCGATTTGTCATCAGACTGCTCCTTTAAATCTCCAGTTTCAGAGTTATCTGTGTCGTAAAGCTGGGCCCTTAACACGCTGCCTCCACGGAATCTCCTTTCCCGATAAGAAGGAAAAGGCCAAAGCTTTCTTGACTCATCTGATAGACAGAAAATAGATCAACAGGATCATTCAGGATCATTCGTTCCAGGCGGCTCCTTAGAGGAATATGATGGCCCTCGACGTGAACTGCAGTTTGGTGCAACAGATAAAGGAATTTGACTGAACTTGATGAACTGTAGGGGAAAGGTCGCCGCGCTACACACGGCTAAGCCCTGTAGCATTCCAGCTGAGACAGCAGAACAGCACCGGAGACTAGTCATCCCATCCACAACCCACATCCAACTCTGTTCTGTCAGGTTAGGACTGACTAATGTGTCTCAATGTCCAAATGTTTGTGGACGCCCCTTCTAAAGATTGCATACAGCTGCTTTAAGTGGCACTGTAGAGAAGTACTGCCGATAGAATAGGACTCTTATGAGCAGATCAGCATCATGAACCTATTGGCACCATGGCTAATAAAGCCAGGCGTGGGCTAGAGGACTAGAGGACACCCCGGAATCTAGTAGAACGTCTTCCTCCCTGGACAGTAGAGACAGTTACTCCAACAAAAGCAGGATCAGATCTTTTAATACCCTTGATTTCATAACAGTGAATGAGCAGGTGTCCAAATACTTTTTTTTGTTCATATAGCATGTTAAATGGAGCCTATAGCTGTAGAGTCAGGCCATAACACAAATCCAATTTTTATTCAGTGAAGCCTTGATATAGTAGTTTCTAGAGAGAACTTGAGCTCACATCCTGTTTTGAGTTATGTACATATATTAGTCATGAGTATAAGCGTCATTTGGGCAGAGATTTTAGGTTATTTCCTTAAATTGAGACATAATTTGTTAGTGATGTTGATCTTTTCTGCTGGAACAGCTTTTTCAGATCCGTATTTAAAAGGACTTGGCTTGGACCTAATTAAAGCCTGTATAATAAGGCCCATAATCTACATTCTTTCTATAATTATTTTATTATTTACATTTATGAATTGTGTTAATATGACCATATACTCAAGCTAAAATGCAAAAAGGTCAGTTTTAAAATCTTTTATTTAGGTTCTGATATATTTCTTGGCTTAGACATACATACATTATATGGACAAAAGTATTGGGACACTGCTCATTTACCGTTTCTTCTGAAATTAAGGCTATTAAAAAGAGCTGATTCTGCTTGTGTTGGAGTAACTGTCGCTACTGTCAGAGAAGAAGGTTTCTACTAGATTTTGGAGGAGGAACATTGCCATGAGGATTTGATTGCATTCAGCAAAAGTTGCAGCGCTAGCGAGGTCAGGATGTTGGATGATGATGATGAATGATGATGATGATGATGATGATGAAGAACTCCCCTACTCAACCCAACCCAAAAGTACTGGATGGAGCTCCACCACCATCAGTCCAGAGAACACAGTTCTTCCACTGCTCCCTCTACTAGCCTACGCCTGGCATTAGGCAGCATGGTGCTGATAGGTTTAATAAGGACTAGACAAGCTATGTGTGTTTGCCATTCTGTGCCAGCAATGGAGGTCAAACAAATTGTGATTCTGGATTAACAAAAATAAATAAATAAATAAATAAATAAATAAATAAATAAAGGGCTAATGAACAGTGACCAATTAAAACTCCAGCTGACTTGTTTCTTGCCCCTCACAGCTGACCTGTATATAAATCCCTAAACACACTGCTTCACTTGTTTCAACTAGAAGGGCAGAACAAATCCAGTCCGTGTCACGTGAGGTCAAACCTAATCAACAAAGAGGGTCAAGCAAAAAAAAAAACAACCCAAAAACATGAATACAGTCATTTCTGACCACAACCAGAGAACAGAACTGGACACGGGCAAGCTGAGACGACTTCAGCTGGAACCTCACGCTGAGTGTGCACTTAATTTGGCCAGACCTCAGACCTTTTATCAGAGCCTCTCTGACGGTGAAGGCACATAAACAAGATCTGAGCCAGCTTCTTTTGTCTTTCCATGTGGTGGAAAACCTCCACCGTGCTTTTAAACGTGCTGTTTTGTTCCCCTCGTTCTCTGGAAGACGTTCAGGGAACGTGAAACAGGACAAAAATATTTACTCTGCCAAAGCAGCCCTGTGCCATTGGAGGCTGGGTTAACAAGTTTGTCGCGGGACCTTTCCCCTACATTCCCATGGCCTAACTGCTGAAACTCCAGCCAGGCTTCTGATTGGCTCCCGGAAAGACTAGCTGACCAATCACTAATTCGAAAGCAGTTGCCATGCGGCCTCTGGAAGAAGAGCAGCCAGGCCATGAGGAAATGTTCTTTTGTGGAGTAATCATGTACTATCATGTGCAGCTGCATATCTTCAAAATAACACACACACACACACAAGCCTGCTCTGTGTTTATAAGGATGGGAAGAACCCAAAACCAGCCAGAGCTCAGAGTCAACAGGTTTCAGTGAAGTGAAACTTTTGCTGTTGTTTTCTCTCAGTGAGTCAGGACTAAAAAAACAAGCTCCATTAAAGCCAGTGCAGGACAGATGAGGCAAACAGGCCTGGTTTTAATGGTAGAGAAAACCTAGAACACTTTTTTTATTAGAATTTTCCTCCTTTAAACTATTCAACTTTACTGGAAAGTCCTGCTTTGGAAAAACCCATATGCAGCTTTTTATTAGAAGACATTAGTTTGGGCCTTTAGTAAAGCTCCATTAAAGCCAGTGCAGAACAGTGTTAGCTAATGTGGGACGATATATCATCAACGCTTGTGTATCACAATGCTTTTTTAGCCATATATTTGCTAGATGATGATAGTTATTATGCTTATGATGATCCCTATAAAATAGTCTCTCTATATATACACTGATCAGCTATTACAATTAATTCAGAATCAAAAATACCTTATTGCTCCCAGAAAGGAAAAAGCAGTTGTTACAGTTGCAACCGTTTGTGTAAAAATAAACACTCTATAAAAAAAACTATTTAAAACAAAGAGAGAAAAATATAAATATGTATATGTATATAAATTATATGAATATAGTAAAGTGGCATTGAGGTATTAATTGGAGATAATATATACAGAAAATTATTACACCTGAGTTATTGCACACATATTATATTGATATACAGCACGTATAAACTGTATAGCTTGAGCATTACACAGATGAACCATAGTGTCACACACTGAGGGTGGGGTTATAGAGTTTGATGGCCATGGGTAGGAATGACCTCCTGTGGCGCTTTGTGGTGCATTTTGGTGGAATGAGTCTTGCACTGAATGTGCTCCGGTGTCTCATCACCGTGTTGTGGAGTGGGTTTGATGCAGCTTAGACTGCAACCTGCCTAACAGTGTGTCAGCCCACTCATACGACCTCCGTAAGACCTCTGAAGGTGTCCTGTGTTATCTAAAGACACCAGTCCTGTAAGCTGGAGGTGGAACCTCTATGAGCATCAATGAGTCTTGGGCACCCATGACCCTGTCGCTGCCTCACAAGTTGTTCTTCCTTGAGGCACTTTTGGTAGGTACTGACCACTGCATACCACGGGGAACACCCCACAAGACCTGCCTGATGTTGTGGAGATGTTCTAGACTGACCCAGCCATTGTCTAGAACATCACAGTTTGGTTCTTGTCAAAGTGTCTCAGATTCTTAGGCTTCAGCACCTTCAAGAACTGACTGTTCACTCGCTGCCTAATATGTAGATCCACCCCTCGACAGACAGGAGACTCTGGAGCAGATCCTCAGTGTTCTTCACTTCACTGGCAGTGGTTGTAATGTTATGGCTGATTGATGTATTTGTATCTGCGTTCAAATCTGCATAGATTTGAACCAGTAGTGGCCCAAAGCTGCACTTTTGCTCAATTGCAGCTGAAATTTGGACAGATTCTGACACAATATGGACTTTCTCTTCATGAATCATGGAGTAGGAAGCCCTTCAGGGCTGCTGACCCAGTTATTCCACCCATGTTCTGCCATAAACACAGACAGCAGCGGCCCAAAGTGAGCCACAGGATGAGCAGAAGTGATGCAGAATGAACGTCTCCCAGTGTAATTACACTGTGTGTATGTGCACTTTCACTGTAGGTGCATCGTTACGTAATGCTTCATCAGGGCAGTAATGCCGCTGGTCTTGTGAGTGAGACTCTGTCGTATGGCCTCTAATGCCATCATTATACCGTACGTCAGGAATACTGGAGGGCCTGCAAACGTTTATCATGGTCTTACTGGGAATTCCTATCGGACCTTCAGAATACATCTGCAGGCAGACCTTGTGTAACGTGGGCTCAGAGACCAAACACTCAACACAAAGAGGAGATGGCAGGAGACGGGAGGGATGCGGCGCGGTTGCCATGGCGACGACCGGAATGTGCAGGCTGGACCGAGTTGGTTCTAGTGTGGAGAGAGAAAAAAAAACACAAGCATGGTTATGCAACCAGAGAGGAAAGAAATGCCCCAAAAATGGAGCAGAGAAATAGAAATAAGCCCTGGATGAAGCTCATCACCGTGATCGAATACCTGCAATGACTGGCATCAGTCATCAACATGCTGTAAGGATGACCTCTGGTAGGCGTTTCTGATAAAATGGCCAATAGTGTATATTAATGGTAGGATAATCTGAAAGGTGAGTGCTCTTGTTATCAATCAGTTAAGGTAGGGGTGCTTTCTCACTGGCCACTTTATTAGAAACGCATACCTTATGCTTCCATTCACTGGTCATTTTATTAGGAACACCTTGTGCTTCATCATTGGCCACTTTATTAGAAACACATACCTTATGCCTCCAAGCACTGGCCACTTTATTAGAAACACCTTGTGCTTCATCACTGGCCACTTTAATAGAAACACCTACCTTGTGAACCCATTCAAAGGCCACTTTATTAGAAACACCTACCTTGTGGGTCTACTCGCTGGACACTTTATTAGAAACACCTACCTTGTGCTTCCTCACTGGCCACTTTATTAGAAACACATACCTTATGCCTCCATGCACTGGCCACTTTATTAGAAACACCTTGTGCTTCATCATTGGCCACTTTAATAGAAACACCTACCTTGTGCTTCCTTACTGGCCACTTTATTAAAAACACTTGCTTGGCTTTGTGGGTCCACTCACTGGTCAGTAAGCAGTAAGAGTAGCTCCTGCTGCAGGTGGGGAACTGTGAGGAGAGCGGTGAGTGGGAAGCAGCAGCAGCGGCAGAGTCGAGCTGCAGGAGCGCAGACTGTGGATAATCCCGTAACAGAAAGGCAGCGTGGAATTGAGAGCAGACGAGGAGAAAACAGCCGAGGCTTCCTCTGCATCTCTGTATGACTGAGCATTTCTAACACAGGCTAAAGATAAACACACACACACACACACACACACACGCATGAGCCATTGCATGATTACATAAAGGCTCATCTTTTAAGTTATACGATGATGTAATTATATATTTATATACACACACACTATTTATTTGTCAGGTTCAGAAGAGATCTGATGACCCACTTGTTCAAAAAGGGATTCAAAGATACAGAAAGAAATGGAACCCATATCGACCCCCTACAAGACCTAGTAGACCACCACACGCTAACTGCTATCAGATATCAGAACAGCACTCAAATCTTTCTTGTTTGAAGGTTTAGAGGTGCTATGCATGTTCATCATTCCCCTATGAGAAGATGACTCAGCGCTGAGGATCTGCTGCTGTCCTCGGGACGACAGGCCAACCACTTCCAAGTCCAGGCCTTGAAATCACTGAATGTGTTTAGCAGGCCTTGGGTGGTGAAAAGTCAAAAATGCATCAATTTGTAAGACTGAACTCTAAAAGCTGATGGCTGTGCTCACAAGTTTAATGACCTTTAATGGGTAGTGTACAGTCTTCAAAAGTTTTGGTACCCCTGGTTAAATGACACAGAGACATTCTAATGCACGATCATTAAATGTTGTGTGCAAAGGTAACGCAAGATTTACTGTTTTATTTATTTAAATTCAGAAACTACATAGAAATTGTGTCTAAAATTTAAAAAGATTTAAGTTTCCTCTAAGATTTTACTTTGTTTACATTCAGAAAATCAACAAGTCATATAATTTTAACAGACGTGTGCAAACCTTGCATAAGATTGTATAGAAATCCAAGTAGAGTCTAAGTTAAGAGTTGAAGGGTGTTGTATACGGAGCTGGATTTGGTAAAAATGAGGTTAGCCTGTAATGTGAAATGTGTTAGTGTATCACAAGACATGGCTGTGGCTGATTGGGATCGAAAAGCTCCCAATCCATAAACCCATAAACTCTAGGCCTTGTTCTGGGTTCTGGTGATCAGCCTTTTTACTGTGAGTACGTTCCCAATAAAAGGCAGCAAAGCCAGCCTGTGTCAGTGAGGGCAGTAATGAGGGTCATTCCTGTACTCGTGCCTTGTATTCTGTAAATTGGACAGGGATGACCAAGCATCCCTATTAAGAAACTAAAGGACAACTCCACCAATATTTCAACATTTCTGTCGACTACAACACAGATACAGCCCATAATTTATCTCCTATCCAAACCCACCAGTGAAGCTACAACACGAGTCTTCTGAGTTTTACATGGAATGATAATGAAGATGATGATGAGGGTAAAATAGTGAATAGAGAATCCCAACTAATCCAGTTCTCTTTAGGGACTACTTTCTGTAGCCGCACTACACCCTGCAGCATGTATCCCTCCACCATTTTAATGATCTGATTTTAAAAGCAGGTTCTAGAGCCGAACTCTTCTCAGAACTCTGGTAGAACAGTGTCTCAGGCATCAGGCAGCGTCTTCATCACCATTAGGTGAAGAACTTTCTGTGAGGAGCTTTTAGTAGAGCTTCAGACGTCTGCTTCCCTTCACCAGCTTGCAGAAACGGAATATTCAGTAGCTCTGCTGCATCTTGGTCATCCAGTATGATGCTGAGTGTTGTGGCTGTGTGATTCAGCAGACTGTTTAGTGTGTAGGCTCATTAATACGATTCACGGTTCTGTGGCCTCTTGCTATTGTAGTGTATTCAACTCCGCTAGCGTGTTTACAAGTGAATACCCCTACACTGCCGCCGCTCTGCGTGGGAGGCGTGAGGTGAACGTGTTGTTTATCATCTGTTCCCATCACACTCTATTATCACTTTTCTTCATTTTAAGGCCTTTAATTATACCTAAAATATAAGCTTCCCAAACAAACATTTAGTGACCTAGATAGTTCCTTCAGGCTCCTGCAGATGGCGCTGCACAAGGATGATGGGGCTTTTAATACCTGCAGGGTGTGTGATGGGATTCACAGACTGAGAAGAGTGAGGAGGGGTGATTGCATTTGGGCCAAAGACCATAGTGTGAAGGAAGTAGCTGAATGTGCGGCTCTATGGAAGCATACGGTCACACGGGTCTACCAGCAGTGGCAGAAACCCCAGTCTGCAGGAAACTCTCCTCAGAATTGTGTCCGAAAGACATAACTGATGGACAGAACTGCTTCCAGAAGTCAGGTGCAGGTGTGGTACTTGCTCACTTCTACTCAATAATGCTGAGAATGAGGTTAATTTGAGGTCAGGATGTTGGATGATGATCACCACCCCACCTCATCATCCCAACTCATCCCAAAAGTACTGGATGGAGCTCCACCACCATCATTCCAGAGAACACAGTTCTTCCACTGCTGCACAGCTCCTCAATGCTGGGGGGCTTTATACCCCTCTAGCCCACACCTGGCATTAGACACGGTGGCAAAAGGTCTGTGTTTACCTATTCTCTTGGCAGTACTTCTCTACAGGGACTACAGGGCTAAGCTGTGCAGCAAGATGACTCAAGAACGTCTCAGAACATTCAACTACAAGAACTGAACGACTTTTAGGTTCAAAAGCTGTGATACCTGCTAAAGTCCTGGCTCTGTAAGATGTCTAGACTTTTTTTAATGTAGGATTGGGTGGAAATATAGTGTTTAGCCACAGTGGTTACAGAGCTTCACTGCTGCTCTACTATTAACAGAACAACACATTTAGCCCTTCATGTAGCCAGGGGTGCCCAAACCCAGTCACAGCTTTATTAGTAGTCCTGGGATTTCCCTGTTTCCTGAGCAGCAGCATCTGAGTGTAAACAGAGTAAACAGTGTACGCAGCATAAACAGGCCGGGTGGAACGGTTCCCCAGCAGCTGGTGGAGCAGTTGTGGCCCCTGGGGGGATAGGAATGCCCACAGCTACTGAAGCAGTTATAGGATGCATAATTACACACTGCTGGAGCTCCAGCTGGGGTCAGCAAGGCAATAGGCCTGCCAGAACAAAGAAGACCGTAGAGTGTGCATGAGAGCAGAGGGTAAAATGTATCATTGGTGCATGCTTTTAGCCACCTTCTTGTGTTGCCATAGCAACATCATCCATTTATTTCACATCACATCTTATATTATCCAGATTGACCTTGAAGACTGGTGAGCCAGTGTGTGTAGAATTCACAGAATTCAGTCCTATAGTATGTGAAACTTCTCTTGGTGGCCCATTGTTCTTTAAATTCTGTACCTGAATGTACAGCTTGGGGGTGTTCCCAGTATGCAGTGGTCAGTACCTACCAAAAGTGCTCCAAAGAAAGACAATTGTCGAGCCAGCGTCAAGGTCATGGGGTCAAGCCTCATTGATGCTGATGGAGGCCCCACCTCATGACTTGATCTGCTGTTGATAAAGGACACCTTCAGAGGTCTGGTGGAGTCCATGCCATGGGTTAGAGCAGTTTTGGCGGCACGAGGGCGGCATACACAATATCAGGCAGGTGGTTTTAATGTTATGGCTAATCAAAGCTTATTTATTTGATGTTTTTCTGAGCCACTGTGTCAAATTGTAATGAGTCTGGTCATAGACTGAGGTCACATGAGGCAAACAGGCCATAAGTTAGGAGGGTTAAAAGACTTTGCTAAAATGTCTTGGTCTAGATATAGAGCTTCGTGGTTGATTCTGACTAAACAGGAGGATCAATAAGAACAAAGAAAGAAGATGGAGCTGTTACGCAACACTGAAACGAGACTAGCTGACTAGTTAGCTAACAGCGGCAGAGTACACACACACAAACTCAGTCTAAGCACATTTTAAAAAGGCCAGGCGCTTTGGTTGCAAGACGTGACGTAAACGCTGGCTGCGGTTGATTAGGACATGCTGAAGGTGAGGAACTGCCGAGGAACAGTCAAACATCAGGCTACCTAATGTTGGATTGTTTGGCCGACTGGTAAATTCTCATGGTACTAAGTCTGAGTTGTCTTGAGTCTTGAGAATGAATCTGAGAGTCTGTAAGTCTGGAGTCTGTTGGGTGTACGCCTCATCCAAGCCTTGAGTCTCTGGGGTGAGAGTCTCAAGTCTTAATTCTTCAGGGCGTGAGTCTAAGCTGAGTTTTTAGTCACTGGGGTTTTGGGTTGATGGGCTTGGAGGCAAAGGTTTGTGAGGTCTCTTAGGGTATGAATCTGAGTTGAGGCTCGAGTCTTTAGGGTGTGAGTCTGAGTCAAGTCAGGAGTTTATGGGATGTGAGCCTTAGTAGAGTCATTAGTGTCTGGAGTCTGAGTCAAGTCTTGATTCAAGAGTCTTTGGGGTGTGAGCCTAAGCTGAGTTTTGATTCATTGGGCTTTTGGATTGATGGGCTTGGAGGCAAAGGTTTGTGGGGTGTAAGCCTCAGTTAAGTCAAGAGTCTGGTGTGTGAGTCTGAGTTGAGTCGTGTGTTGTTGTTTTTTTTTTGTAACTTCATTCAAGAGTCTTTGGGGTGCAAGTCTAAGCTGAGTCTTGAGTCTGAACTGAGACTCTAGTCTCTGGGATATGTGAGTCTGAATCAGGTCAGGTGTGTGAGTTTTAATAAGTCAAGAGTCTGTGTTGAGTATCAAAATGTTGGTCTCGTGAGTTTGGGGTGTGAATCAGAGCTAAGACTCAAGTCTTGAGTCTTAAATATGAGTCTAAGTCGAGCCTAGAAAATTTGAGGTGCAGATCTAAGTCGAGTCTCAAGTTTCTGAGATGTGAGTCTGAGTCAAGTGTTTGGGACTTGAGTCTATGTTGAGTCTCAAGTGTCTCTTTGTCTAAGTCTAAGTCAGGTTTTGGGTTGATGGGTTGGGTAAAGGTTTGTGAGGTCACTTAGGGTATGAATCTAAATTGAGGCTCAGGTCTTTAGGGTGTGAGTTTGTGGGATGTGAGCCTTAGTAGAGCCATTAATCTCTGGGGTTCGAGTCGGAATCAAGTCTTGTTTCTTTGGGGTGTAAGTCTAAGCTGGGTTTTGAGTCATTGGGGTTTTGGGTTGATGGGCTGGGAGACAAAGGTTTGTGGGGTATAAGTCTCAGTCAAGTCAAGAGTATCTAGTGTGTGAGTCTGAGTTGAGTCTTGAGTCTTTGGTCTGTAAGTCAGAGCTAAGACTTCATTTAAAAGTCTTTGGGGTGCAAGTCTAAGTTAAAGTCGAGTCTAAGTTTCTGAGATGTGAGTCTGAGTCAGGTTTTTGGGACTTGAGTCTATGTTGAGTCTCAAATCTTTGTGGTATAAGTCGAAGTCAGGTTTTGGGTTGATGGGCTGGGAGGCAAGGGTGTAAGTCTTAGTCAAGTGAAGAGTCTCTAGTGTGTGAGTCTGAATTGAGTCTTGTGTCTTTGGTCTGTAGGTCAGAGATAGGACTTAATTCAAAAGTCTTTGGGGTGCAAGTCTCAGTAGAGTCTTGAGTCTGAACTGAGACTCCAGTCTCTGGGATGTGGGAGTCTGAATTGAGTCAGGAGTCTTTGGTGTGTGAGTTTAAAAAGTCAAGAGTCTGTGTCGAGTATCAAAACATTGGTCTCGTGAGTTTGGGGTGTGAATCAGAGCTAAGACTCAAGTCTTGAGTCTTAAATATGAGTCTAAGCCAAGTCGAGTCTTGGGTTCCTAAGATGTGAGTCTGAGTCAAGTGTTTGGGATTTGAGTCTAAGTTGAGTCTCAAATCTTTGTGGTCAGGTTTTGAGTTGATGGGCTGGGAGTCTGAGTTGAGTGTTTGAGAGTACTGCATGGGTCTCAGGGGTGCAGTTCCTAGTTGAGTCTCGAGTCTCTGCCGTGTGAGTCAGTTTGAGTAATAGTATGTTAAGCATTTTAAGCTTTGATTTGATTGTGGGCCAAATCAAAGCTTAAGTGATCCGTCATATCTGACCAGGCTGATCTGTAGCGAGTGTAAACAGATCCTCGCTGAGCCTTGTTTGCAGTCTCATGGGTTTTGCCTTTACAATGATGTTACATAAGGCCTCTGCCTGTTCCAGCTTTGCCCCACAGCACCCCCCCCCCCACCCCACCCACACTCTCCTTTATACTAAATGCCCCCTTTTCTTCACTCTCTCTCGTCTGCTGTGGAATTTTAAACAGGCGTAGGGCGTGTTTAGCTGGTGAGTAAGTTCAGGGATTGGGTTACATAGCAACAACACAGCGTTTCTCGTAGGAGAACATTGTGTCCTTCTGCTTTTCTGTGAAAACACACACTCTGCTCACACGTCTTTAGATTCACACTGCCCCAGTGAGACGTTATAGACCAAGAATCTTCTCAGAAGAACAGTGTCTCAGGCACCAGGCAGTGTCTTCATCTTCATCTGTGAGGGAGCTTTTATTAGAGCTTCAGACGTCTGCTTCCATTCTCCATTAAAGGATCATAAAAAGTCTAAGTGTTAATGGTGAGTGTGTGTGATGACTGAGGTGTGTGTAGAAGCCACAGAATATACTCATATATTATGTGACTCTCCTCTTGGTGGCGTAATTGAGCACCTTTTTGAAGCAGATCAACAACCCAGTACACAGTGAGAGCTACCCAGGCTAAAGTACAGCTTCCAAACATGGTGGAGGTGGTTTCACAGAATGTTACTATAATTAAGACCCCCCACAGTAAACCAGTAAACAATGAGAGCCCCCCAAGCTGAAGTACATAAGCTACTGTAAATCAGAAGCGTACTGTAGATTTGAGGACTGTGATTGCCTAGACTACTGGATCAGAACATTTTCTTCAAAACATCAGGCAGGTCTTGTGGGGTGGTCCGTACCTACCTAAAGGAAGAAAAACCAGTGAACCAGCGCCACATGTTGGACGCCTGTATGGTTAGCCACATAAGGATGCCCACCAGGGTCAGTGATGGGACCAGGAGGGGTTAAGCATGGGCCACATCTGGCACATGGTGCCTAAGTGGGACCCATGTGAGGTTATGCCCAACTGGATCCCAGTAACAACACATGTACAAACTCACTACCACTCACCTATACCCATCTGGAACCCACCTAGCCCACATTCCACCCATGCTCTTGGAGGTCCCACCTCACAACCTTCAGGAATTAATCCGCCATCTTGGTGTCTCAGATACTGCAGGACATCTTCAGAGGTCTTGTGGAAGCCATAGCTTGATGGATTGGAGTTCTTTTGGTGGCACCTACACAAAATTAGGCAGGTGGTTTTAATGCTATGGCTGATAGGTGTATTTAGGCACAGATTGTTATGGATGTGGGTTGGAATCAAACAACAAAGAACTGTGTCGAACTCATTGTGCTTCGCGTCAGTTCACCAAACAACCCAACATGCCCCATATTTTCTTGTCCCACAAGAAAAGGACATGCTATTAGAGAGGCCTATCATGCACCATGCTCTGGCATTCCGACCACGGTCCCGTTCATCTCATCCCAACATACAGCCAGAAAACAAGAAGATGTGGACCAGTGGAGACACTGAAAAGCCACAGGTCTGCTTTGAATCCACAGACTGGATGAATATGCAGAAACCGTGACGCCATACATCAGCTTTTGTGAGGACAGCTGCTGAAATACAGTATTTCCAAGCCCTGGTTTTCAGCTGGACTCAGACAGCTTTGTGGAGAAAAGGAGGCACAGCTCAGAGGTGAGGACAAAGAGGCCGAGTATAGACTGGAGGAAAAGATTAAAAAAAAAACTCAGACAAGCTGAAAAGCCACATCGCTGCTAACGACCAGACTACCGTCTGGAAAGGCCTTTAGAAGATTACCAACTACAAGGTGAGAACCCCCCCCCACCTTCTCCTGAACGACTGCCGGCTCACTGATGACCTGAATGAGTTCAACTGCAGGATTGAAGCCGCAAAAGGCTTCTCCAGCCCTCCTCCCCCACTCTGTCTCTCTCACCTCTGCCCCCTGCTCATCTCGCCATCAATGAGCAGGACGTGACAAGGCTCTTCAAGAAACAAAAGGTGACCAAAGGTCACCATCTGCCCTAAAGCACTGCTGTGATCTGCTGGCACCAATTTTTACAGACAGTTTTAATAAATCATTGAAACCTTGCTCTGTTCCCACATTCCTCAAGTCCTCAACCATCATCATGGTCACCAAATAAACAAAGAACATAGAACAGGACTGAGGGACTATTCACAGGACAGTTGCCACGACCCCTTTGAAAGGCTTCACTGTTAGAAAGAACCTTTGGAGGCTCTTTTACTACTGAGGAATTCCAAAGATCAGTGAGGAACCTTTGAGGTCTTGGAGGAGCATCTAGGTTCTCCAAGGAACTACTCGTTTTTCTGACAGTGTACAGCACCTCAAAAGTCTAGGGAACTACAGAGGTTCTGTTTGTGGACTGTGGAGCTCAGCTTTTAACACCACTGCGTCAGAGCTTCAGCAGGTCAGAGTGTCCTAGCTCTCAGTGATTGATCACAAAGACCAGTGGACCAGTGGAACACTCTTGTGGCCACCAGACTCTCACCAATGATCTGAAGTTAGCAGACAACACCACCACCATGTTCAGCCTAATAACCACCAAGATAGTGAAGCAACTGGTGTCCTGATGCTGTTGAACACACCAGATGAGATGGAGGTGGACCTCACATGCAACACCCTGTAGAGCCTCTTAAGTTCCTGGACACCACCAAATCCAGGTGACCTAAACTGGGAGGTGAACTATAGCCAGTCTCCATAGCCAGCAGAGGATGTTCTCAACCTGCCACAGGTCCTGATGGTCCAGTTCAGAACAGCGACCATCAACACCATCCTCACATCATCTCTAAGCATCTGGTTTGGATCCTCCACCTCAGAAGAACCAGAACCAGAACTCCAGTGCATGTTCAGGACAGCAGAGAAGACGACGACTCTCGGGTAGCAGGGTCATGAAAACGAGCAGTGAAGATTAGAAGTGACCCCTCTCATCCTAGACATGACCTCCTCCAAACACTTCCCTCTGGTAGAAGACTTAGGACCATCAAAGCCAGCACAGAAAGGCCTGCAACTGACCTGCTAACAGCCTTTTCTTCAGAGCTGTGAAGGACATCAGCCTTTACAAGCCCTTCCTGACTCACCAAGACACATTCCTGAGAGTTCATGGGATGTTTACTTCATGGGTTTCAGTGCATCTGTGTATCCGTGTTTTTGAGTTTTCCCTCCAGTGCTTTGGAGAGGACTCGGTCTCAGGGATTGCTTTATCAGAGTGTGTGAATGTTTATAATAAACAGAGCAGGAACACACTGTGACCAAAACAAGTTTACCTGAGCCTGAGAGGACAGCCTTATCACCACCCTTTAACTCGGGATGCTTTTATTGCATTTGCATAAAAACGCTATCATCCAATTTCATCTCATACAGTCATAAACTGGGCAGCAATGCAGGCTAATTCTGTGCTTCCAATAAAAGGAGCCATGTGTCCGTACAGTATACAGTACAGTATGTTCAGACTGGAATGAGAAGAAGCTGTGAGATTTGGCCTAATTCTTCTGCACATGTGAACCCACTGCCTGAGAACAGCTTTAGCCACAGCTCTTTAGCTTACACCGAGACCATGTGACCGTACACAGGATACAGTGTATACAGCAGCAGAAGACCTGCTTACACACACTGGCCACTTTATTAGAAACACCTACAATGTGCTTTCTCACTGGCCACTTTATTAGAAACACCTATCTTGTGCTTCCTCACTGGCCACTTTATTAGAAACACCTATCTTGTGCTTCCTCACTGGGCACTTTATTAGAAACACCTACCTTGTGCTTCCTCACTGGCCACTTTATTAGAAACATCTACCTTGTGCTTCCTCACTGGCCACTTTATTAGAAACATCTACCTTGTGCTTCATCACTGGCCACTTTATTAGAAACACTCACATTGTGCTTCATCACTGGCCACTTTATTAGAAACACCCACCCTGTGCTTCCTCACTGGCCACTTTATTAGAAACATCTACCTTGTGATTTCTCACTGGCCACTTTATTAGAAACCCCAGCCTTGTGCTTCCTCGCTGGCCACTTTATTAGAAACATCTACCTTGTGATTTCTCACTGGCCACTTTATTAGAAACCCCAGCCTTGTGATTCCACTTTGTGTGATTATGCAAAAATACTTCCTCTGCTCACTTCTCTGTCTTTTGCTCTCTACATGTGGAACTTCTATGGATATCAGTGTGTGTGTGTGTGTGTGTGTGTGTGTGTGTGTGTGTGTGTAGTTTTGTGTGTGTGCAGCTGAGAGTGTCGCTGGGTAACGCTAAACCCCATAGGGAGTAAATAACATGTCTCTGCCCTTGAGAATAAGAACATCAGCACCGTTTCCATGAAGCTCTAGATATCTCACTGAGCCACTAGACCAAACACGTCTTGGGACAGATGGACAGAATCAGACTGTAACTGTACTGGTTGAGTGTGTGTTTACTGGTGGAACAGTACTGGTTGTGAGTGTGTGTTTACTGGTGTAGATGTACTGGTTGTGAGTGTGTGTTTACTGGTGTAGATGTACTGGTTGTGAGTGTGTGTTTACTGGTGTAGATGTACTGAGTGTGTGTTTACTGGTGTAAATGTACTGGTTGATTGTGTGTGTGTGTTTACTGGTGTAACTGTACTGGTTGTGAGTGTGTGTTTACTGGTGTAACTGTACTGGTTGCGTGTGTGTTTACTGGTGTAAATGTACTGGTTGTGAGTGTGTGTTTACTGGTGTAAATGTACTGGATGTGAGTGTGTGTTTACTGGTGTAACTGTACTGGTTGTGAGTGTGTGTTTACTGGTGTAACTGTACTGGTTGTGAGTGTGTGTTTACTGGTGTAGATGTACTGGTTGATTGTGTGTGTGTTTACTGGTGTAACTGTACTGGTTGAGTGTGTGTTTACTGGTGGAACAGTACTGGTTGTGAGTGTGTGTTTACTGGTGTAGATGTACTGGTTGTGAGTGTGTGTTTACTGGTGTAGATGTACTGGTTAAGTGTGTGTTTACTGGTGTAACTGTACTGGTTGTGAGTGTGTGTTTACTGGTGTAGATGTACTGGTTGATTGTGTGTGTGTTTACTGGTGTAAATGTACTGGTTGATTGTGTGTGTGTGTTTACTGGTGTAACTGTACTGGTTGTGAGTGTGTGTTTACTGGTGTAAATGTACTGGTTGTGAGTGTGTGTTTACTGGTGTAGATGTACTGGTTGATTGTGTGTGTGTGTTTACTGGTGTAAATGTACTGGTTGATTGTGTGTGTGTGTGTGTGTGTGTGTTTACTGGTGTAACTGTACTGGTTGAGTGTGTGTGTGTTTACTGGTGTAACTGTACTGGTTGATTGTGTGTGTGTGTGTGTTTACTGGTGTAACTGTACTGATTGAGTGTGTGTGTGTGTGTGTGTGTGTGTTTACTGGTGTAACTGTAATCCATCAGCAGGGCTTCCTGTGAGCTACCATGTTTTTACTGCTGTAGAAAAGATGGAGGAGGCTGTGGTTCTTGCTGGATGCGCTGTGTGTTTTTTCCTCTATGTGAGCGTGAGTGTGGGCGTGAGCTCATTCAGAGCACAGTTTGGATCAGTGAGAGCTTATTATTATGTTAATTAATCAGAGAGAGGCTAAAAGACGAGTGATGTTTACTGGGTGTCTACTGACCTCTAGTGTAAAGCCCTCCCAGAAGAGTAGAGCGGGGGGGAAAGTCCCTGTTAATACCCTTGATTTCAGGAGAAACACTGAAGGAGCGGGTGTCTGCACACTTTTGGGCATACGGTGATCCTGGAATGTAATATTCTGTGAGGTCTGGGGTGGAAACGTCTCAGAAAGTCCTTAATTCATTTATTTTTAAAAACATTCTGGACCCGACAAACCAACACAGAACAAAGATGACGAATGGAGGAATGGCCTCTGGTGTCACACTCAATACACAGTATCTCAGAGCAAAACACTCTGTACCCAAAACACCGCCTTCCTGAAGTAACATTGTCTTCTCTCCAGTGTAAGAAGACGTCCAGGTCTGGTGCGTCTGACCATCTGCCGTCTGAGAAGCCTTATCTTGGATTCTCAAATAAACTGTTGAGTCCTGAACCCTGAGTCCACAGCGTGACAGTACAATACACTGTATGGACAAAAGTATTGGGACACCAGCTCATTCACTGTTTCTTCTGAAATCAAGGGTCTTAAAAAGAGTTTATCCTGCTTCTGTTGGAGTAACTGGCTTTCTACTGGATTTTGCAGGAGCATTGCTGTAAGGATTTGATTGTATTCAGCAACAAGAGGAGCGTTAGTGAGGTCAGGATGTTGGATGGATGATTGCGACCCCACCTCAGCATCCCCAACTCATCCCAAATGTACTGGATGGAGCTCCTCCACCATCATTCCAGAGAACACAGTTCTTCCACTGCTCCACAGCTCCTCAATGCTGGGGGGCTTTATACCCCTCTAGCCCACGCCTGGCATTATTAGGCAGCATGGAGCCAATAGGGTCATGATGTTGATCTGCTCCAGAGAGTCCTATTCTATTGGCAGTACTTCTTCTCTATAGGGACTAGACAAGCTGTGTGTGTGCATTTGTGTGTGTGTCAGCAATGGGTGCAACTTATCAACTATCTGAATGCATTCAGTTGAAAGGGTGTCCACAAATATTTGGACATATAGCGTATAATAAAGTTAGCATTAGCCACCATGTCATGGTGTGTTTGCTGGTCTCCATGAAGAGAAGGTCACCAGCAGCAGGATGAGGCCCCCACCATGCTGGTATGATGCTCAGGCGCAGTTTAAGACATGCAAAAACCTTGTATCTCCAAAACAGCTGCTATTTCTATTATCATGAAATTCTGATATAATCTAAATAACAACTGCAAGATTCGCATTATGCAAAATCTGAGCTGGGCTAGAGGGGTGTAAAGCCCCTCCCAGCACTGAGCTGTGAGGTTCTCTGGTTGAGTTCCATCCAATACCTTTGGGATGAGATGGAGTAGCAAACCTAATGTGGCTAAATGCAATCAAATCCTCCTCATAACAATGATGTTCCAACAGCTTGTGCAAAGCCTTCCCAGAAGAGTCGAGGCTGTTACTGCAGTAAAGGGGGGGGGGCAGACTCTTTAATAAAGATATGGTGACCTGTACCAGCTGACGTGCGGCAGACCGACCCGTATCTTTATGTCAGTTCATTTAGATAAGCCCTGCTGAAACTTGGCCCGTGTTCCACCGCAGCTGAAATCATGAAGCCCAGCTGAAGGAGGTCAGCCAGTAAACATCAGATTAATTCACATACATAATACTGTGCCTACATTTATTGGCCAGTTTATCAGAAACACCTGTCAAGTAGATACACTGTGTAGCTCAGTCACAACTTCGTTCTGCAGAAATGAGCGTAGGGGTGGGCAATGTCACAGTACCCCAGCCAACATGCTCATGGGGGGCTCACATGGGTGGACTGGGGGCTAGATGGGTTCCAGGAGGGTTCCAGGTTACTCCAACAAAAGCAGAATCAACTCTTTTAATACCCTTGATTTAAGAAAAAACAATGAATCAGCAGGCGTCCCAATACTTTTGTCCATTTATTGTACATTTTGTGCACCATGAAAAGTATTGTATGAGTATGATGTCACATATTCTGGTGTCTGCAGCCAGTCTGGTGTAGGCTGACAGAGCAGATGAGGGAGCAGCTCCAGTTTTTTGATGCCAAGCTGTGTGTGTGTGCCTTTGCACATCATTGTCAGCAATGGGAGCAACTTAAAAGGGGTGTCCACAAACATTTGCACACATAGCGTACTTACGTCTACATAACATCTTCAATATGTGTTCACTTGAATCACAGTGCATGAGCTAACCTGGCCAGCATGACAAAACAGATGCAAGCTAAGCTAACTGTAGCATCAGGCAGCCAGTGAAACCTCAGGATAGCTACTAGCAATCCAGCAAGCAAGCAGCCAGGGGAAAACACTGATGATCTGGTGCCAGTGGCTCCTGTCAGGGGGTGGAGCAACATATTAGGCAGCGAGTGAACAGTCAGTTCTTGAAGGAGATACTTTGACAAGAACCAAACTGTGATGTTCTAGATAGACGACTGGGTCTCCAGAACATCTCCAGAACATCAGGCAGGTCTTGTGGGGTGTTCCTCCCTGTATGCAGTGGTCAGTACCTGCCAAATGTGCTCCAAGGAAGGACAATTAGTGACCCGGCGACAGGGTCATGGGCACCCGAGGCTCTCACTGATGCTCATAGAGGCCCCGCCCACCACATCTGCTGTTCCAGATACCACAGGACATCATTGGAGGACTTGTGGAGTCCATGCCTCAATGGGTCAGAGCTGTTGTGGTGGCACAAGGGGGGAAAATTATATATATATATATATATATATATTACTCAAGTCTGTACTCGAGTAAATGTTCAGCAGAGTATAGAACTTTCAGAACTGCCCTGCTAACGTCACCCAATGAGCCTGCGGTGCACGGATCTGCTGGCTACTTGGGTAAATAACATTCCTTCCGAAGGGTCAGCTTCCTTAAAATAGCCCTCATGTTGAGATTGCATCAATAATGGATGTGATAGAAATGAGAACTTTGTGCGATTGACCCTCTGTGCCGGTCATTACGCTGCGAAATCGCCCCAGCCTGAAATTAAAGGCTGATTGTATGTCGGACCATCTCTCACGGTACCGTTCCCCATTCCTCCACTGCTCTAATCCCAACAAATCCTTTATTTTCCTCCAACAGAGCGACTGGATTTACAAATCTAATACAGCAGTCTTAATAAGGGCCGGAGACGGGGGTAAACAGGGGAGAGAGAGGAGACAGAGACACAGAGGAGAAAACAAAGTGCTGAAGATTGTCAGCGCTGCAATCAACAGCCTAATCCTGAAAGAGTAATCAGTGTGAAGTGATGCGCACCCGGCCAGGAGTGACGCAAGTCCCTCCAGCAGCAGAGCAGAGCTGCGCCTTCATGCAGCTGGATCAGTCTGGAAACAGGGCAGGACAAGACTGGGCCATGTTCACACCTGCCCAGACTGCGCTGTAGTGCACTGTCAGTTACCTACTGCCACAGTGTGTGGACGGAAGGGGACGTAAAGGCAGGTACTTTCATTAATACACAACTAAACTAAGGAAAAGAGGATACTAGCGAACCTGAACATACACATGTACAAGACCAGACTAACAAACACTGGAACAAAGGGACTATTTATACAAGGACCAACAAGCAGCACCGGAGAAGGCGGGGCTACAGATGAGGCACAGGTGGGACAACTAATGACAAGGCGGGGCTAAGGCAAAAAACAAACAGAGCAAGGGAAAACTCAACTTCTTCTTTGAAGAAAAACGGGTTCTTCAAGGGTTCTTCAATGGTTCTTCAGTAAAGACAGTGGTTCTATGTAATTTCACATTGCTGGAAAAGCTTTCGCACAAAATATAACACCACAAAAAGGGTTCCACTGAGCCGAAGAGCGCTTTTTAGTACAATCCAGAACCATGACATCTCTCACAGTTTGGTTCTGCCAGTGGACCCACCCATTAGCTCCCCCTAGCACTAGCAATGCCCCAGGCACTAGGACCAGCTCCACCGCACCAGCTATGCTGACCAGGAGCCTCCCTGCAAGCCTTGGAGTCATCTGGGAGTCATTTGGGAGTCTCCACACTCAACACGTCGACTACAAGAACCGACTGGGTCCATTTAACTTGGACAAAAGTATTGAGACACCTGCTCATCCATTGTTAATTCAAAGAGCTGATCATGCTTTTGTTGGAGTAACTGACCAAAGAAGAAGGCTTTCTACTAGATTTTGAAGGAGCATTGCTGTGATGATTTGATTGATGCAGCAAGAGCGTTAATAATTTCAGGATGTTGGATGATGATCATCAGCCCACCTCATCATCCCCAACGCATCCCAAAAGTACATGATGGAGTTCCACCACCATCATTCCACAGCTCTTCCACTGCTCCACAGCTCAATGCTGGGGGGCTTTATATATACCCCCTTCTACGTTCGCCTGCCGTTCATAGTTATCTATGCTCTAGAGAGTCCTGTTCTACTGCCAGTACTTCTCTACAAAGACTAGACAAGCTGTGTGTGTGTGTGTCAGCAATCCCTGCAACGTAACGAAGCAGAATGCATCCATAATGGGTGTCCACAAACATTTGGACATATAGTGTATATATGGTATAGTGCATCCAAACTGCTGGAGTGCAGCAGGAGGTCAGCGAGGTCACATTAAAAACAGCACAGAAACACTTTCTATGAATTCGCACAGTTGGTCTTGGTGGGCCGCACACATGGAAGACGTTTGGGGGGAATTCTTAGAAAGTCTGCTTCTAATTACACCCTAAACAACACACAGACTATAGGCAGTGAAAAACAGGCGTCAGGATGACTCTGCAGTTTTTGGAAATCAGGCCCCAGTGCATTTATTCCCTCTACACCAGAACATGAAAATGATAGAAAACACTGAGGCACTTCAAAGGAATATTTTTCTGTTGCAAAACCACTGAAAATAATGTGGAACATATATTTCTCCTTATTTCCTGCAACTCGTTTGATGTATTCCTTTCACAAGCCTGTTTCCTTGCACTGCATCTGTCTACAATACACAGTCTTGCAGTATCCATACAACCATGCATGCTCCATCATGTTCATCCCACCCAGAGCTCAACTGAGAAATCCTGACATTTTATATTGAAAGTAGTTACAAAAATAAATAAATAAACAAATCAGTCAAAAGAACAACTGTAATCATAAAGGTGGAGCAAACTTGACGTCATGGCTGTGGAGAAGTTTCAGAGCTGATTAGAAACTCAGTAAGACTGTAATCTTTCTCACAGCTGTTTGTCTGCTCTGGGCTTAGGAAAGACAGTAGTCTGAAGAAGATGAGATCATCTATAACACAAAACACACAATACAGCCGTTATCAATTTATAATGTTATCAGTAATGTTATATAGTTAATTACAGGTAGACACTCTCACTGACCACTGACTTTATGTTTATTTGGGTTTATTCTAATCTTATATGGAGTTAATTACAAGTAGACACTCTCACTGACCACTGACTTCACGTTTATTTGGGTTTATTCTAATGTTATATAGAGTTAATTACAGGTAGACGCTCTCACTGACCACTGACTTTATGTTTATTTGGGTTTATTCTAATGTTATATAGAGTTAATTACAGGTAGACGCTCTCACTGACCACTGACTTTATGTTTATTTGGGTTTATTCTAATGTTATATAGAGTTAATTACAGGTAGACGCTCTCACTGACCACTGACTTCACGTTTATTTGGGTTTATTCTAATGTTATATAGAGTTAATTACAGGTAGACGCTCTCACTGACCACTGACTTCATGTTTATTTGGGTTTATTCTAATGTTATATAGAGTTAATTACAGGTAGACGCTCTCACTGACCACTGACTTCATGTTTATTTGGGTTTATTCTAATGTTATATAGAGTTAATTACAGGTAGACGCTCTCACTGACCACTGACTTCATGTTTATTTGGGTTTATTCTAATGTTATATAGAGTTAATTACAGGTAGACACTCTCACTGACCACTGACTTTATGTTTATTTGGGTTTATTCCAATGTTATATAGAGTTAATTACAGGTTAAGGCTAAAATATGCACTAGATTTTTAGTTTATTTATTAATATAATGTAAGGGGACAGTTTGAATAGACTGTGTCACTCAGTGGTGTTTAAAGCAGTGTGCAGCAGTTTTCAGCTGCATGGGGATTGCGTAAAATACACCAGCCTGTCCATCATTATCTTTTACAGTCCTTTAAATGATGTCAGGACTGAGGCTAAAATGCTGATGCACGCTCACTGCTCCACGCAGGAGCTGACCAGCTGCTTATCACTGCGCTCTAACAGCCCAGGCCCTGCTGTCATTCCTAGTAAACCCATAACTGCCCTTTGCTCCCTTACTGGACACCTTTTTCTGATGAGTTGCATTTCTGAGGGACTGGTAAACAGCAGCAGTGTGGGGACCTCTTCTCATATGGGAAACGGGAATTCTGTGTGTTTCGCCTGATTTTCAGAGTGAGGGTTTTTACAGCTTTAAACAAAGGAGATGATGATTGACTGCGGCCTAAAATAACACCAAACACCAATGTAAACTGTCACTGTCCTGCAAAAACCTCGTATCACCACAGGAGAGGGAAAATCCTTCTTACCTTTCAGTGGAAGTCAATGTAAAATATTTTAATCAAGATATTTTAATTGAGTGTTTCTATTGGTCTATTCATCATAAAATTCTAAAACAAAGTAAAGAACAACTGCCAGGTTTATATTATGGAGGAAAGAGAATAATAGCAAAAATGCAGATACAAGGTTTTAGGACAGGGAAGAAATACACAAACAAGTCCTAAAACCAAGAGTAGCAAATATTTAGAAATCAATAATCAGATCAATGTCTTCAACAGTTCTAGCCTGTTGATCAGACCTGTGCTGATTTGATTTGATTTTATATTATTTATATACATATTATACACATTATATATATATATATATATATTGGTTATTTACTGGTTTGGGAAAATGAGTGTATGTTAATGCCCCTTCCTCCCTCGCATACACACATTGCTATGGTCCTACAACTTAGGCCCACTTAAAGCCCCCCAGCCACAACATCCCAACCACAGTGGATGATATTTTGTGTCCCCAGTGTCCTCTTTTAAAAAATATATAAAATAAGGAGGCTAATAAAGTCACCCTAGTTTACGAAGAAGCTTTAGGTGACTATTGACTCCTTGTGTTTATTAGCAGCTTTAGCCTAACTAAGAAAAAAAGGTCAAACTGACTTCATTACTGTTGGAAAAGTGGAAAACTGCATGTTCCTTTAATGGTAACTGGTAAATAGCCTCTTATAGTCACTTATTGCTAGCAACACTGGTCTTTCTGCCTACAGTACTACAGTGAACTACAGTAAACCACATCATGGTCAGCACTGGCCAGTCCGGCGAGCGAATGAGGAACGGCGTGTTTCTCTCAGCACAGGAAACATGAAGAACACTGAATATAGCCGCCTGTCTGGGCCTTTTGTTCCAACCCAGGAAGGAAACTGTCCTGCAGATCAGCTAAACAGCTTGCGCTGGGTGGACCTGAACATCAGCTGACGAGTTAAACGCTCTGCTTTGTTCTGTCAGCTTCAGGATGGCCTGAGGGTCACGGATTTTAAAAGAATAACATGAAAAATCTTAACATAAAAACTAGAATGAGCTACATATGGGAAAAAGTAATAAAATAAATAAATAAGATATATAAATATATATATATATATATATATATATATATATATATTCACAGTTTTTATTAAATATATATATTTTGCGATGAAATGAAAATGGCCAAAAATGCATCTGTTTAATATTTGTAAATAAATAAAAAAATAAATGTACATATATTAACATGTATAAATATATTTTATTAAATATATGTTAAAACATATAGATTTTTTGTTTTCATTTTAAAAAACAAAACATTTATATAAAACGATTTAACTGCATCTTTACTGTGTATCCGTACATAAATTTATTTCTTTGATAATACTTTCTTGCTTTGAGCTACCTCTCAAGAAGGACATGCTTACATGCATTTCTGGACAGTGTGAGAGCTCCAGAAGCTTGATCTGAAGGTGTAGCAGCATGTGGGCTGAGGTGGTAGAGTAATACTACAGGATTTTACACTAATATGACTCTATGGGTTCTGCAGTGTTACACAGCAGCAGTTCTGGAGAGAGGTTCTCCTCCTGCAGCTCCACCACCAAACCTCCATAGTGCAGTAGCAGCAGCAGCGTTCCGGCCCGGAGTGGAAATGACGGAGACGCCCTGTTCCAGTCAGTGGAGGAGCATCAGCAAAATGTTGAGCTGTTATTTTAAGGTAATGATGCTGCTAATTGTTGCCTTAAGATCTTAAGTCTACATATCTGTGTAAAAAATACACGTATTCTGCAATGAAATGCATAATTTATCTCCTATCCAAACCCACCAGTGAAGCTACAACACCAGTCTTCCACCGCCAGAGTTTTATATGGAATGATGATGATGATGATGATGAAGGTAAAACAATGAATAGAGAATCTAAACTAATGCAGTTCTCTTTAGGGACTACTTTCTGTAGCTGCACTACACCCTGCAGCATGTATCCCTCCACCATTTTAATGATCTGATTTTAAAAGCAGGTTCTAGAGCCGAACTCTTCTCAGAACTCTGGTAGAACAGTGTCTCAGGCATCAGGCAGAGTCTTCATCACCATTAGGTGAAGAACTTTCTGTGAGGGAGCTTTTAACGGTTCTGCCAGGGTAAGATTATCTAGAACGGAACATTTCACACCAAACCCATCAAACCTCACTCTGAATTGGTCTGTCTTAATCATTTAATTATGCATATTTTTTTCATGTGATCCATACAGTAATGCTACACTGTATGGACAAAAGTATTGGGACACCTGCTTATTTACTGTTTCTTCTGAAATCAAGGTCATTAAAAAGAGCTGATCCTGCTTTTGTTGGAGTAACTGTCTCTACTGTCCAGAGAAGAAGGCTTTCTAGAATGTTTAAGAGGAGCATTGCTGTGAGGATCTGATTGCAGTCAGATCAAGTGATAAGATATGCTGGTGTCATCTCAGTGGCTCTTGTAATTTTAGCTAGATTTAATTTTACATTGGTGAGATTGTCTGGCTTCTTTTGGTTGGAGAAAGCATCTAAGTTAATCTTCCAACCACATGCAACTCTCCAGAGCAGAGACCGTGTCTACCTGCTGAGGAGAAAGCGGAGATCGTGGGTCAGAGAGTTTGAGTGAGGTTTATGAGTGATAAACGCTCCTCTGAACTGTCTCTCTTTTACGGCCTGTTTGAAGGAAAAAGGCAGCCATAAACCACTAAACACATAATGTGGAACAGGACAATGTCCTTCTAATGAAGGAGCTTTGCTCGTCTGCTAGATGTTGTTCTGGTGGGATCTCTGGTGAGATAATTGGTTGTGTGATCACGTGTTCTGTAAAGCCCTGCCCGAATGCATGTGGTTCATATTAAGCCATATGAGGCCTCCTCTGTTCCTGGTTTAAGTGATCATGTCTGGGGACAAAATGAGGCCTGTGTACACACATACACACACACACACACACACACACACACACACACCCATACATATACACACACGGATTGCCCCCCAGTGGTTGAGAGTGAGAGTAGCTTTGGTCTGAGTAGTTTATAGAGAAAGGATTAACCCCTTAAACTCTGGACTCATTCAGTAGACTCAGACTCATGTAAATACACCATCTGTCCAAATATTTGTGGACACCCCTTCTCATGACTGCATTGACCTGCTGTAGGTTGCACCCAGTACAAATGCACACACGCAGTTGTCTTCTCCCTGTCAAAAAGTCTTGCCAATAGAATAGGACTCAACATGAACCTATTGGTACCATGCTGCCTAATGCCAGGCGTGGGCTAGAGGGGTATAAAGCCCCCCAGCATTGAGCTGTGGAGCAGTGGATTGATGATGGAGCACCATCCAAAACTTTTGGTGATCATCCTCCAACGTCCTGACCTCACTAACTAACGCTCTTGTTGCTGAATGCAATCAAATCCTCACAGCAATGCTCCTCCTCCAAAATCTCGTAGAAAGGCTTCTTCCCAAAAGAACAAAAGCAGGATCAACTCTTTTTAATAACCCTAAGATTACAGAAGAAACAATAACTGAGCAGGTGTCCCAAAACTTTTGTCAATTGAATTTATTTTGTGGGCCATGGAAGCCTCACACCGAAATCGAACACCTTTTCAGGCTAAGCCAATGTGGCACCATGCTGGTGCCGTGGAGCTGACAGATCCGGCTTAATTGACAGGTCGTAAAATAGATAATTGATGCTCCGTCCTGCTTGGCTGAAGGCAGAGATTGAGTCTGGCGTAAATGAATGAGGGATAATGCGTGTGGGAGAGAGGAGGAGAACTGTAGCCTCACTCTTTAATGAGAACAGGGTGCTTTTGTGCCTCCGGGCAGGAAAATAAAGGAACGACAGAACTGGCTGCTCTGTCCTACTCACCTTTTTCCTGTGCTAATTCTCTTGTGTATAACCAGCGGCCTATCTCCTCACACCTCCAGAGAGTGTTCATTGTGTGCCAGGCACAAAGATGGCTGTTTCTCAAGACAATAGCTGGCCAGTCTTCACCTCATCCGGGCTCGCACTGGACCATTAACGTGCCCCTGGGTTCTCACAAAGTGTACCAGGCTTGTTGATTCCCCAGGCTCTCTTAAAGAGTGACTGGCAATAGGATCGCATGTCCACTCAGGTAGGCCTCAGCTTGAGAGGGACACTGTGAGTCTCGCAGGTCTTCTTTAAGGTCATGTCTCCTGACCGCTGAAACCCTCCTGAGACCCAGCAGCCAGCCCATAGGTTTGCTGAACCCAACATGCACTATATGTCCAAATGTTTGTGGACACCCCTTTGAAGGATTTATAACATTCAGCTACTTTATGTAGCGCCCATTGCTGACACACATGTGCAAATGCACACACACACAGCTTAACTAGTCCCTCTAGAGAAGTATTAAGTAGCCAGTAGAATAGGACTAGGACTAGAATAAGCTAGAGGGGTGTAAAGCCCCCCAGCAGCATTGAGCTGTGGAGCAGTGGAGGAACTGTGTTCTCTGAAATGATAGTGGTGGAGCTCCATCCAGTACTTTTGGATTGGGGATGATGATGAAGTGGGGTGGAGATCATCCAACATCCTGACCTCACTAATGCTCTTGTGGCTGAATGCAATCAAATCCTCATAGCAATGTTCCTCCAAAATCTTGTGGAAAGTCTTCCATTGACCGTAGAGACAGTTACTCCAGCAAAAGCAGGTGTCCCATTACTTTTGTCCATAGAGTGCACTTCACATCAACCCATTAACCCTGTCTTGTTGGAGATGAACCATTCAGAGTGTCCATCATAAACAAGGTTAATTTAACTGAAAAATAATAATAAATAATGTTAATAATAAATTAGACATTTAATTAAGCTTGTATTAACTTTTAATTAAATTAATTAATTAAATTAAAAACAGAAGTAAAGATCAGTTTGATGATGTCGGCCCTTATATACTAATGCAGGTGTACTGGGAGCCAGGTCAGAGCAAAGATGACCGCCTGGTGGGCTTCAATTACTGGGTTTATAAAAACTGGTCTATAATAATGAGACGCAATTCAGAAGCTGGCAAGCTGAAGTCATTTATGCATCACAACCAGCCTCCTGTTTTGTCCCATGTGGAACGCTGAGGCCCAAACCCCCTGCTTCCTGATCCAAAAAATCCATTAGTCCATGCCAGTCAAGCTGAACTCTGGTAATTACCAGTCCTGTGCAAATCCACACAATGGCTGCTTCATACCCCTTCATAGATTGAGACCAAGCCATTTGGAAGAAGGCCATGACTTTGGGCCTGCACTGACCAGTTCTGATGGAAGTACACACTGAAGGGTTAGGTTAGAGAAGGCTTGTGTTGTAATATTGTATTTGGGCTTATTGTTTATTGTTATTGTTAATTTTCCACCACCTGAGTTCCTCAGCTCCACTCTTTAACTGTCCAGTGCTGAGCTGAGCACCTGCAGCCTCAGCTTTCTGTTCTTGACTGACAGAAACGGAAACCCTCGTGGTCTTTGCTGGAGTAGGTTGGAGATGTTGTTCATTCTGCTCTCCACCGTTTTTACAGAATGGTTATCTCCAACCAGGCTGACCATTCTCTGTTGACCTCCTGACCTCTCTCATCAGCAAGGCAGGAGCAGCGATCCACAGGCGATCCTCAGTCTGATGGACCCTTAGGAGCCCTCATATGGTGCCCCTGGGTTGCAGTGAACATTACCTGAAGCTGCTGGTCTGTCCCTGCTTGATCTGATTGGCCCATTAAATAATTGCAGAAATAAGCAGATGTACGGGTGTTCCTAATAAAGTGCTGGGTGTTAGCAGGTTGGCCTTACTCATTCACACTGTAGTTAAAATAACGGCGCAATATTAATTTTCAGTTGTGGCACTTGGATTGACTCTAAAGCTAAATTCTGGATGTTATTCGTCTGACTCAGCTTTAAAACTGAATTCCTGTTTATGTTTATTTATAGTACATTTACATAAATGTCAGTTTACAGTAATTAATGTATTTGATTAAAGAGAAATATGCTGGGCAATTTAAATAATACCACAGAGAGCCTTTAGGGATAAACTCCATAATTTCTGACCAGTTCAGCTTCAATCAGGGGTCATTTCTATAATTCTGAGTTAAAAATATCCCAGAAAGTAAGACGTCTCCGAGCAGGAGTGGACCGATTCAGCAAAAACAAATGTTGCAACTGCCCCCGGGAGCAGGAATATTGGGCCGCTTGTTTTCTTCACACAGGGCCAAAGGTCATCTGTTGGAAAAGCTCCTGGTGTTAGCGTCCATGGTACACGCAAGCCGGACGCTGCTCTTCTGGTCACAGAACAAGACCTGTTTATTTACAGCAACTAAACAAAGCCTAACAGAGTAACGGAGTACAAAGCCGAAAGCTGGAGCTCCAAATATCCGGCTGAGAGTCCGGTTATAGCCAGGGGGCTGCTGTGAGAGCCCCACTAAAGTAAAGGTTTAGATGAATAGATTCATACTGGAGCACACATCAGAAAATGTGCTGTGCTGGACCTTTACCTCAGGGCATGGCAAGTGTGTGCGTGTGCACCTGTGATACAGTATATACACATTATATATATATGTATATATACATTATATATATATTTATGTGTATATATGTTATGCAAAAACCGACACTGCACTAATCGGCCATGACATTAGTACCAAGTGAAATACTCCTGTAATTAGGCAGCAAGTGAACAGTCAGGCGATGAAGGTGATGAAGGTGATGAAGCAGGAAAAATGGTCAAGCGTAAGAATCTGAGACACTTTGACAAGAACCAGACTGTGATGTTCTAGATAATGACTGGGTCAGAACATCTCCAGAACATCAAGCAGGTCTTGTGGGGTGTTCCTTCTGGTATGCAGTGGTCAGTACCTACCAAAAGTGCTCCAAGGAAGGACAACCGGTGAACCGGCCGAGGCGACGGCCGAGGCTCACCGATGGATCTGTGGATACCACAGGACACCTTCTGAGGTTCATGCCTCGATGGGTGAGAGGATTTGCTCAGTATTAGGCAGGTGGTACTAATGTTATGGCTGATCGGTGTATATACATGTGTAAATGTATGTATATATATGTATATATGTGTGAGTGTGTGTGTGTGAGTGTGTGTGTGTGTGTCATCACTGATTAGATTCTTTAACTGAACGCCATGAGATGCCAGTTAGAGGCTCATTGTGCAGCAGTATGGTAATCAGGGCTGAGTGGTGCGCTGGGTTATGTAAGCTGGTATTTGTGAATTCACAGAGGGCTCAGTTCAGTAACGGCCCGCTTCCATTTCAAAGGCCGTATTATGGGACCATTTAAGGCCACTTTAAAAACTTCAAACAGCGGAAGTCATACCCAGTGGGTATGAAAGACATGATCAGAGCCCGTTATCCATAACAATCAGTGCTTTCAGGGAATGAGTGTGTTTCTGAGCCTTTATCTACATCTATATATATATATATATATATATATATATGTGTGTGTTTTAAAAGAAATCCCCATATATTTACATCAGCCATCACATTAAAACCAGGCAGGTGAAGTGAACAGCACTGATGATGTGGTACCAGTGGATCCAGTCAAGGGGTGGATCTACATATGAGTCAGTTCTTGAAGGTGATGAAGGTGATGAAGGTGATGAAGCAGGAAAAATTGACAAGTGTAAGAATCTGAACCAGACTGTGATGTTCTGGACAATGACTGGGTCAGAACATCTCCAGAACATCAGGCAGGTCTTGTGGGGTGTTCCTCCCTGTATGCTCTGCAGTCACAGCTGCATTGACCAGTGCTGTGGAAAACATGAAGACGGACAGCTGGACAAACACGTCGATGTGTGAGAAAGCAGAGTTTTTAATGTGCTGTAAGCTTCTTACATCAGCAGAGCAGCTGGAGACACTGGAGCAGAGCAGGAGGAGGAGGAGGTGGAGCAGAGAGGGGCCGTCCAGAACATATTACACTGAGTACACTGAATTCTCTTAGAGCTAAACTATATTCATCACGTCTTAAAATACATGTGACATACATTCCAATATATATAAAATGAGCCATTTTTTTAAATATGACATATACACTATATGGACAAAAGTATTGGGACACCTGTTTATTCATTGTTTCTTCTAAAGTCAAGGGTATTAAAAGAGCTGATCCTGCTTTTATTGGAGTAACTGTCTCTACTGTCCAGAGAAAAAGACTTTCTACTAGATTTTGGAGCAGGAGCATTGCTGTGAGGATTTGATTGCATTCAGCAACAAGAGCAGCGCTAGTGAGGTCAGGATGTTGAATGGCCTCAACCCAAAAGTACTGGATGGAGCTCCTCCACCACCATCATTCCAGAGAACTCAGTTCTTCCACTGCCCCACAGCTTAATGCTGGGGGGCTTTATACCCCTCTTGTTACGGTGTGGTGTGACTCAAGTGCAGTAAATTTATTTATTTAAATGATACAACCCCTTTTTGGGGGGGGGGGGTTATTTTATGGTGCGTGTAACTCTTTCTTTTCAGCTGTTCACAACTCAACCTCTTTTCTTTTTCAGATCTTGTATTATTTTTTTATTTTTATTTTATTTATTTATTTATTTTATTTTTTTTGCACAACTTAGACCCACTGTTACCGTTCGCCCCTCTACAAAGGTGCGACGGGGAATTGTGTTTGGCTGGGTGTATTTATACCATGCCACACAGGTGGGTCTGGTCAGCGTTGATTACCACTTGGGCTTCTGGGGCTTGGAGTTCTTTGCTCCAGCTCCACCAGCTTTCCCACTGTGTTGGCCAGGCCCCCTGCTGGTGGCTGATGGTACACACTGCCTGCTTACACCTCTAGCCCACACCTGGCATTAGACATGCTCCTGAGAGTCCCTTTTCCATTGGCAGGACATCTCTACAGGGCATCTGTGAGAACTATGTCAGCAATAGGTTTGACCTAAATGAGCTGAATGCATTCATTAGAAGTAAGTGAACTATAACTGGCATTTAGACCTATAGTTATGTTCCATATGTTATGCAAATGTGTCGAATATATGATACATACATAAACACACATATATATATTTATTTATTTATGGCTATATATCTTCTGAGCTGAATTCAGACTGAGTGAGCTTATTCTAAACAAAAACACCTCCAGTCTCCAGACCACTCACTTATCAGCACTGGCTTTTAGACCTAAAGGCCTCACATGCTGGTGGTTTAGGACTTACAGCTATGTATGAAATCCCTCCAGTACTTCACCTGTTTAATGCGGTTGGTTGCTCTGAGCTGTTTGACCGTCTGAAGGTTTGCATGGTTGTGATCAGATGGGTCGCGGCGAGCAGAGCTCTGTTTCAGAGAGTCTTTGTGGACGGATTCATGACCTCAGCCTTACGCACTGAAGATCACAAGGCAGGAGAAGATGTTTGGCACTCTGACAGAGACAGAGACACCAGACACAGATACACACACTCTCTGTGAGAGCTTTGATCTGACCAGGGCAGGATGTGCTGACCCCCCCCCCCCACACACACACACACACACCCGCCCACCACCCATGCTGATTCTTCTACAAAGATCTAATACAGTCTTTACTGTGGATTAAAAAGCTTAGAGGAGAGGAATAAGCCATCGTACAGTAGAAAGCACTGTACACGGGTAATTACACAGGGGCAGGAAATGGACTTTGAGTTATTGGATACTTAGTTGTTATTGCAGAGTGTTATTACTATTCAAATATAATTATATAACACAGGGAGATACATAATGACTTTCATTTATATTCAGGTGGAGCAGATCTGAGACTGCGGTTCTGTTTTATTTGAGGTCAAAAATTTTTTTTTTTTTTCCATAAAACAAGATCAATTTAAATGATAGTAAAATGCCCTTAAAATCTGCACTTTCCACACAATTCTTCCACTTATTTCGAATATTTATGAGTCTAATATAATCCAGATAGAAATACAACGTGTCCGTCATCCCTGCCGACCACTTTGTACATTGTGGCTTGAGCAGTCAGGCTGTGTCTTCATTGTGGCCTAAAGCAGGAGAAGGGCAACTGAGGCCAGAATCCAGCAGTTTGCTGATTTCCCTGCTTTAACAGACCTACTAAGCCTGGCACCCAGCTAACAAGTCCATGTGGGGCCTGTATGGGTAGCTCAACTGGGAACCAGAAAGTTCCAGGGTCAGTGATGGGACCAGGAGAGGGTCAAACATGGGCCACATCTGGGCTGTAATGATGGTGCCCATTTGGGTAGTCCAACTGGGTCCCAATAACAAGGTATGTACAAACCCACTCAGAGCCCATACCCACCTGGAACCAACCTAGAGCCCACTCAAAGCCCATACCCACCTGGAACCAACCTAGAGCCCACTCAAAGCCCATACCCACCTGGAACCCACCTAGAGCCCACTCAAAGCCCATACCCACCTGGAACCCACCTAGAGCTCACTAAGAGCCCATACCCACCTGGAACCCACCTAGAGCCCACTGAGAGCCCATATCCACCTGGAACCCATCTAGAGCCCACTGAGAGCCCATATCCACCTGGAACCCACCTAGAGCGCACTCAGAAATCAAATCCACCTGGAACCCACCTAGAGCCCACTGAGAGCCCATATCCACCTGAAACCCACCTAGAGCTCACTGAGAGCCTCAGTAGAGTTCCATTAAAAGCTTTTCTCCTTCTGTAAAACTGCTGTTTTGGAGATACAAGTTTTTTGTGTAACAGTGACAATATACAGATACATACCTATAGTGTTTCTAATAGATGGACAATAAGAGAAGATAAAAGGAGGGGGTTCTATTGAAGTGACCAGTGTAGGTCAGATCAAAGCATAACATGATGTTTACTGAGAAAGGGCAGAGGTTCAATTATGTATTAACTCTATAGATTGTTTGTCATTGTTACCCTTGGCAACCAGGTAAAGGTTACCAAGGGTAATCCCACAACACTGGAGATCCTCACCGCTGAAGGCTTTGCTCAGCCTGGTCCCCTGGCCTGAGCCTACGTTCAGCTGAGCTTTTAAATCTACACAGTACTGTTGCTGACCATGTGACCACATGACCCCAATTCACCCATCTTCTTCCATTCAGTTAAGTCCATTTTTACTGTCTGGCCTTTTTTTTCTCAAAACCTTTGAAAACACAAAAAATCACCACAATAATCAGCAGATTACTAGATTACTCACTAATAATGTTAATGGCAGTGACAGTGGACTGATTCAGGGTGCTGACTCATGTTCATTCCTAGCATAGCAGCAGTTTTCCACACTTCCTCACGGTTACGACTGTGGCTAGTTATCAACCAAAAGACCCAACACCCCTGCCCTGCTTCCTCTTAAGAGTTTTTGTGGTGTGCTGGTACATGATGTGATTCTGAGTTTCACAACTTTCTCTCAGTGGGGCTGAGCACAGCAGGAAGTGACCCGAAGGAGATTATTTATTTATAGGCCAAATGAAACTCAACTGCTGTGACTCACAGTAGAGTAATACATTAGAAATGAAAATTATGTAGAAATACAATTGCGCTACACATTTTTTATTGTTATGATACACAGAGTTTCCATGGTAAGGCACGTTTACCATGGTTGCACTACGCCCATTTTCATGGATACACTGTACCAATTTCCTTGGTAACAATACACGCCTTTCCGTGGTTGGACTACACTATACCACTATACCTATATATATATATACACCTATTGTAACACTATACCAGTTTCCATGGTTACACTACATCCATTTCCATGGTTACACTACACTCATTCCCATGGATGCAACCATTCGCATGGATACTCTATACCAATTTCCTTGGTAACATTACACGCCTTCCCGTGGTTGGACTACACTATACCACTATACCTATATATATATATATATATATATACACCTACTATAACACTATACCAGTTTCCATGGTTACACTACATCCATTTCCATGGTTACACTACACCCATTTCCATGGTTACACTACACCCATTCCCATGGATGCAACCATTCGCATGGATACTCTATACCAATTTCCTTGGTTATGATACCCATTTGTATGGTTACACTACACCCATTACCATGGATCGCTATAACAGTTTCCTTGGTTACAATACACCCCTTTCCATGGTTGGACTATGTCCAGTTCCATGGTAACACTATAGCAGTTTCCATGGTTACATGACATTCATTTTCATGGTTGCACTACACCCATTCTCATGGATGCGACCATTCACATGGATACACTATACCAATTTTCTTGGTTACGATACACCCATTTCCAGGGTTCCTCAATAAATGTACTTACTTAAATATACAATTTGAAATGGGGGGACTTAGTTAGCTAACGTCATCTGATGTTAACATTAACATTAGCGGTTGCTAATGGTTAGCAAGATCCAATGGCAAATGTTAACTACGTATAAGAATCACTGATACTAGAGTTTAAAATTCTTAACATTATGACCATATGAACTATGCTATGAATGAGGACTAGGCGAATGCTGAGGCGTAGCCGGAGAGTTTGACTCTGCCAGCCTCTTTGTGGAGCTCAACCTGTGAACACCAGTGTTTTTGTTAAGCTACAGACAGTCCAAGAAGTGTCTGAGGTCTCAGGGGACAGCAGAACCAGTCTAGTACATTTTGTACACAAACTCTGTCAGCTAATCCTGCAGTCTTTGTGTTTCAGCACAATGTAGCCCTCAGGGTTTTGCTGCGGACAAAGAGAATGGCCAGGACACTCCTGCAGAACCTCAGTCTATCAAATGATGCACAGTATTGTGTAAAAACAATGGCATTTTGGTGAAATGGCTCAAGGGCGTGTAGAACAGGCCTGACACTGGATTTCTTTGTTGGTTCTGATGGATCAGGTGAGCATTTAATTACAGTAATCACCAGACTCCGATCTAAACAGATAACCAGACTTTCAACCAGACAATCAACAAATAAAAAGGACTGAACATGGCAAGGAGTCCAAGCACGGTATATGTCCAAATGTTTGTGGACACCCCTTCTAACGAATGCATTCAGCTACTTTAAGCTGCACTCATTGCTGACACAGATGTGCAAATGCACACACAGCTTGTCTAGTCCCTGTAGAGAAGAAGTACTGCCAATAGAATAGGACTCTCTGGAGCTCCATGCTGCCTAATGCCAGGCGTGGGCTAGAGGAGGGGTATAAAGCCCCCCAGCATTGAGGAGCTGTGGAGGAGTGGAGAACTGTGTTCTCTGAAATGATGGCGGTGGAGCTCCATCCAGTACTTTTAAGTTGGGATGAGTTGGGGAGTTGGGGATGATGAGGTGGGGTGGGGATCATCATCCAACATCCTGACCTCACTAACTTAAGCTCTTGTGGCTGAATGCAGTCAAATCCTTAGTTCTGTTGCTGCAATCTGTGCCGTACCTTGTAAACATGACACACATATTCAGTATTTGTGAGGCTGTAAGGTGCCGTTTAGGTCTGAGTTAGGCCAGGATATGTGCTGTTGCTAAGCAACAGGATGAGACGATTTTCCTCGTGGCAGTCTTGCTGAGTACCTCATGCTTTTAAAGGCTCGCCTTTGAAGTCGACTCGCGCCGACTACCTCGCAATTGCAATTTATGGCCACTGTAACACTGTACAGTAACAAAACCTCATATTGTACAATATCATAAAACACAATGTTATGTATTAAAAGGGTTGGTGAACATACACTGGTCAGCCATAACATTAAAACCACTGGCAGGTAAAGTGAAGAACACTGATGATCTGGCTTCTGTCAAACAGTGGATCTACATATTAGGCAGCTGCTGATGATGATGAACAAGCGTAAGAATCTGAGACACTTTGACAAGAACCAAACAACGTGTGATGTTATGGACAATGACTGGGTTAGAACATCTCCAGAACATCAGGCAGGTCTTGTGGTCTGGTGTCCCCGATATGGAGTGGTCAAAATTGCTTTAAGGAAAGACGACCGCTGAACCAGCGACAGGTTCATGAACGACCAAGGCTCTAACTGATGCTCATGGAGGACTCGCACACCTCACAACTTACAGGACTTGAAGGATCTGCTGCTAAAGATAGTCTTGGTCCCAGATACCACTGCAGGACACCTTCAGAGGTCTTGTGGAACCTCTGCTCAGGGAACAAATCAAGCTCAACAGCTGTGAATCACTGCTTTAGCACTAACAGGATCAGGCCTGGGTTCCCCTAAAGCCTCTTTACACAGAGATCGTTGCTAACTGGTAGAGCGAGAATCACACTAAACACTCTCTCTCTACCAGTTCAGAGGATCTTAATACTAGAAACAAGGCAAAGTGCACTTGAGTGTCCTTACCGCGACATTCCCTCTGTTTGCAGTGGCTAGAAGAGGCCATTCCAAAGGTCACCGGGTTCTGAGATCTTGTTAAAGGGATAGTTTGGTGAACCATCAGATTCCCCCAGTTTCCTCCCTTTCAGCAAATGTAATCAGCCAAGACATGTTCGCTGTCTCAGTATTGCTTATTCGGAGCTATGAAGCTAATAGAAAGATTTTGGGTGACATATTCCATGGTTACACGGCACCCATTTGTATGGTTACACTACACCCATTTCCATGGATGCACTATACCAATGTCCTTGGTTACGAGACACCCCTTTCCTTGGTTGGACTATGCCCATTTCCATGGTAACACTATACCAGTTTCCATGGTTACACAACACCCATTTGTATGGTTACACAACTATGTTTGCTGTCTTAGTATTGCTTATTTGGAGCTTTGAGGCTAATAGAAAGGTTTTGGGAGACATAGACGTCCATTGTGTGTTAGCTGCATTAGCCTCGTAGCTCCAGTGTAAATCTAAAGAAGCAAACCTCCACCAGACATGACTTGGCTGATTGATTAGATTTGGCTTAGGTTTACCCAGATGTAAACAACAGTTCTCTGAAACTGACTACATACACTGATCAGCCATAACATTAATACCACCTGCCTAATATTGAACATGTCCCCCATGTGCTGCCACAACAGATCTCACCATTTCAGGCATGTCCTGCTGTGGTATCTGACACCAAGACTAACATCTTCAAAATCTGAAAAGTCCTGTAAGTTGTGAGGTGGGCGGGGCCTCCATGTGAGCATCAACTAATTAATTAGCTTTGGACATCCTTGACCCTGTCGCTGGTTCACCGGCTGTCCTTCCTTGGAGCACACTTTTGGTAGGTACTGACCACTGCATACTGGGAGGGTCACCCCACAAGACCTGCTTGCTGATGTTCTGGAGATGTTCTAGATTGACCCAGTCATTGTCTAGAACATAACAGTTTCTCAGTTTCAACACATCGCCTTCAAGATCTGACTGTTCACTTTCTGACTGATATGTAGATCCACCCCTTGACAGGAGCCGCAGTGGATGAAGATAATCAGTGTTCTTCACTTCACTTGGTTCTAATGTTATGGCTGATCGGTGTTAGTTATTAAATCAGATGAACCACGTTCTCCTTCAGAGGTGAGACCTGCTCCAGACCCTGTCCAAGCCTCAGTCTCTGTGTTAGATCTGTGTTAATACACAATGAATGTCTTCAATCATTGACTCTAAAACATTGATTTTCTCCACACTTTCCAGAACAGACTGCGCTCCAGAAGCCAAATTTAACCACAAGGTCTTGTGTAAAAAGTGCTGGCCAGCAGCGGAGCACGTGGTTCTGGTGGGTTCTTGTGTGATGACCTTTGATATTATCATCATGAGCTCACAGAAAAGGAGATAAGGAGAAGATAATCCACCGTGAAGTCTCATGCTCAGAGGTTTGGTGTAAAAACACGATGCCTGATCATGTTCTCTGCTTTTCTTACGTTTTAGTTTTTATTGCTGAGGCCGTGTTAAAAGTTCAGTGTTTAAGCACTGAACACTTCCCGACCTTTATTTATCCTTTAGAATTCAACAGGCTGGTTTTGTTACTGTGCCTTTAAGACTGATATATGTGAATGAGCTCTATTCTGATTGGCTGAACTGTATTCATTCAGGGTCCTGAAAGTAAAAATCCGCCCCAGGACTTTGTTCCAATTTTGCCATAACATTAACACCTAATGCCTAATATTGAACAGGGTCCCCGTTGTAGCTCCACAACAGATCTGACCATTTCAGGCATGGACCCCACAAGGTGTCCAGTCTTTGAACATCAAGACCTGTAAGTTGTGAGGTGGCTGGAGCATTGGGCATCCTTGACCCAAGGATGTCCTTCCTTGAAGCACTTTTGGTAGGTACTAACCACTGCATACTGGGCGGAATACCCCGCAAGACCTGCCTGATGTTCTGGAGATGTTCTAGATTGACCCAGTCATTATCTAGAACATCACAGTCTGGTTCTTGTCAAAGTGTCTCAGATTCTTACGCTTGTCCATTTTTCCTGCTTCAGCACCTACATCACCTTCAAGAACTGACTGTTCACTCACTGACTGATATGTAGATCCACCCTTTGACAGGAGCAGAGCTGCTCAGGCAGTTGGAACAACTTTACTTTCTGGACCTGAATTTTCCAATCTCTACAGTGTGTATATAATATTTACATCCTACATTAAGAATATAGTTCCCATACGTTTCCAGTGATACCTCCATGAGTTCTCTCTCCTTATTTTGTGCTGCTGGGAGAACTTAGTAGCTCTTTTTTACAGGCCAGAGTCCCTCCTATGGAATCACAAGGAGGTGCCAAGCCTTGGATTTGTGCCACCCCACAGCTCTCATAAATCACAGCTTGTAAAAGCCAGTCATTCGCTCTCTTTGACCAGGCAAAGGTCATCCCCAAGGTCAAAAGGTCCTGCCATTCAGTTCAGTGAAAGATCAGACCACCTCGGTGTCCCCCTCCTCACCCGAAACTCTCAGTAGTTGCTCAGTCAAGACAATACATAACAATTTTCTGAATTTGAGAATTGGAGCCTTTATTTTAACATAGAATTGAATATTTTCAGAATTTACTCTGAAATAAAAGTCTAAAGGAGGCACAATACTAGCCAGCCAATCAGAATAGACCTCATTTACATATATCAGTCCCAAATATCTGTTCTTTATTGTGAAAAAGGTCTAAAATGGCCTCTATTCTGTTTCCTGTTGCAATTCCTGTGACCCTGCCTGGTACAGGACTCAAGCCTTGCCCTCAACGTCTTAATCTGTAGACCTCATATTTACTGGAGTTTAGATGTGAAGGACTCGGGACCTCATCCGCATGGCTTGTGACCAACGCTGCAGCAGGGATGCAGAGCTAATGCTGCAATAGCAATGCTAACATTGCAGTAGCAATGTGGGGCAGTGGTGCTCAGCGGGATATCGATTACAGGGTTGTGGGTTTGAAACCCGGGCTCAGCAAGTTTCCACTGTTGGGCCCTTGAGCAAGGCCCTTTACTCTCTCTGCTCCCCGGGCGCTGGAGTTGGCTGCCCACCGCTCTGGGTGTGTGTGTGTACTCACTGCCCCTAGATCACTAGTGTGTGTGTGTGTGTGTTCACTACCACAAATTGGTTAAATGCAGAGGACACATTTCAGTGTACAGTGACAAATACGTGCACCTTTACCTTTAATGTCACAGTAGTGATGCTAATGCCATGGTAGCAAGTCTGGCGATCAGCGCGTTAGCGATGCTAATGCCACAGTAGTGATGCTGCATAAGACCAGAGCCTGGCTCGCTGCTAATGCCGTGTTAGCAATGCTAGCGCTGTGATAGTGAGGACTACAAACCACAAAGCTAGACAGATAGCTAGTTTGGTAGTTTTCTAAATAAGGTCCAAAATAAAACTAGAAAATGTATAAATGCAGAACGGCTACACAGATAAAGTGGTTCTTTTATGGCATCCCAGGGGTTGCTATGGTATTGCAATGGTATAGCTGTTAGTTGATAAGCCGTTGCTAGGTGGTTGCTAGGGTATCGGTGTGGGGTAAAATGTGGCCCAAAAAAAAATCGTCCAATATAATGGGCTAACAGGGCTGTATCCACAAACCTTTTATTATTATTATTATTATTATTATTATTATTTTGTATTATATGCTGTCAGGAGCAGCCTGGTGGGCGGGGCCACTGTGGTCCAGGCTTGGAGATGCAAACTTCATCCAACTACATTTGTTTAAGACAATTGTGGGAAATCCATATTTAGCAGAACTGTCGCTTTAAAGCCCACAAGCCCTCCCACTCCAGAAACTGGGGTGGTCGCATGGCCTGCACCCCCCCCCCCTCCCCCACCCCTTCATTTACTTTGTGCCTCTATGTGTGTGTGTGTGTGTGTATGTGTGTGTGTATCTGTGTTGGAGATACTCGTGACTGGGGTCCAATGTGACCGGTCCACCCCGTGAAGGCCGAGCGATGGGGAAGGAAGAGTGAGGGTGAATGGGGAAGCGGGCCCCGAGGGGACACATAAAGGCCCGATTCTTCCCACTTTGGCAAGGCCGGGCAATCGAGGAGCGGTCAGACACTGGACTCAGTATAATTCAGCCTTGTTAGAGGAGGTCCTCTCTCTCCTCTTGGCCACAGCGCAGAGCCTTGTTTACTCAGTCCTCTGGCGGTGGAGCGCTGTGGGAAAGTCATTAAAGTGTAAAGCATCTCTCTCCTCTTTCTTTCTCAAAGAGCCCTGAAAGAGGGACGATGAGGTCCTGCTGTTAATGAGCGGGCAGCGCTCTCTCTCTCTCTCTCTCTCTCTCTCTCTCTCTCTCTCTCTCTTTCTCTTTCTCTTTCTCTCTCTCCCTATCTCTCCAGTTCTCTCTCTCTCTCTCTCTTTCTCTTTCTCTTTCTCTCTCTCCCTATCTCTCCAGTTCTCTCTCTCTCTCTCTCTCTCTCTCTCTCTCTCTCTCTCTCTCTCTCTCTGTCTCTCTCTCTCTCTCTCTCTCTCTCTCTCTCTCCAGTTCTCTCTCTCTCTCTGGTAAACTCTGTGAAAGCAGCTCCAGTCCGGGCGTCTCCGGCTCCTTTCAGTGCAGTGCTGCAGTGATGGACACTCTATCCTCCTTTCCTCCTGACCCCTGGGCTGCTCTCAGTGGGCAAGTGGCTGCTGGTGTTTGATTACCCCGTCCCATCGCCTCTCATTCAGAGAGCTCCCCTGTGCACCTGTTGCGTAACCCACCTGTTCAGCTAATGGAAGCTGTGAAAGCCGCTCAGTGGCTGGCTGTAGGCCGGCCTGCTGGGAGGGAGCTGGATGAGACTGCAGAGCTTTTCACATCTCAGACCAGTTCAGTTCTCACAGAAGATCCAGCTCTAACATCACTGCACAGATCAGCTTCCACACAGAGGGACAAATCCCCCACACTCACCCAGCCTAGGCCTCAGGTCCCAGCCAGCCCTGACAGACACACCGTTACAGGTCTTTCAGTAAACATATTTACAGTAAATGATTCATTAATGAGTAATACACTCTGCAGTCTGACTCAGGACTCTCATTTGACACACATTTGCCTCTGCAAAGAATGACACGGACAAATATCCCCCCGTTTATCAATCCGTTTACAGTAAGAAGATTAGCACAGCTTTACAGAGGTTTGCAGAAAGTCAATCTGCAACTGAATGTACTGCAGGCATACTATATCCAATAACCTCCTACACTGCAGGATTACTGCTGAGCACGCTGATAAAACCAATTATCCAGTATCCACTAGGAATTATTCAGTATCTACAATGAATTATTCAGTATCCACTAGGAATTATTCAGTATCTACAATGAATTATTCAGTATCCACTATGAATTATTCAGTATCTACAATGAATTATTCAGTATCTACAATGAATTATTCAGTATCTACAATGAATTATTCAGTATCTACAATGAATTATTCAGAATCCACTATGAATTATTCAGTATCTACAATGAACTATTCAATATCTACTATACATTATTATGTATTTACTAGGAATTATTCAGTATTTACAATGAATTATTTAATATCTACTATTAATTATTTAGAGGTCTAATATACATTTTTTGTATTTACTAGGAATGATCCAGTATCCAATATAAATTATTCTCCATCTATAATATATTCAGTGTCCACTATGAATTATTCAGTATCCACTATGATTTATTTTCAGCATCTACTATGAATTATTCAGTATCCACTATGATTTATTTTCAGCATCTACTATAAATTATTCAGAAGCCACTATGAACTATTTAGTATCTACGTTTATAAATTATTCAGTATGAACTACGAATCATTCACCATTTACTATAAAATGTTCAGTATCCACTATGAATTATTCCATATCCACTGTGAACTGTCCAGTATCCACTATGATTTTTTCTCCATATATGAACTATTTAGTATCTACTATGAATTATTCAATATCTACAACTAATTATTTAGAGGTCTAATATACATTTGTATGTACTTACTAGAAATTATTCAGAATGCACAATTAATTATTTAGTATCCGCTATGATTTATATTTAGCATCTACTATGAACTATCCAGTATCCACTATGAATTATTATCCATCTATGAACTATTTAGTATCCACTATGAATGATTCCATATCCACTATAAACTATCCAGTCTTCACTATGAATTATTCAGTACCTACAATTAATCATTTAGAGGTCTAATATACATTTGTATGTACTTACTAGGAATATTTCAGTATCCACTATGAATTATTCAGAATGCACAATTCACTATCCACTATAAATTATATTTAGCATCTATGAACTATCCAGTATCCACTATGAATTATTCTCCATCTATGACCTATTTAGTATCTCCTATGATTGAGTCAGTATCCATTATGAATTATTCAATATCCACTGTAAACTATCCAGTATCCCCTATTAATTATTCAATACCTTAAATTAATTATTTAGAGGTCTACATGTACTTACTTACTATGATTTTTTCAGTATCTACTATAAATGATTCCATATCCACTGTAAACTATCCAGTATCCACTATGAATTATTATCCATCTATGTTCTACTCACTATCTACTATTAAATATTCGGGATTCACCATGAGTTATTTTATATCCACTATGAATTCTGCATTAATTCACATGCACTATCTACTAAAATGTACTAAATGAAGAATATGCTGATGTAATATATTTGAATATTGTAATTATTGTATGTAAATGTCCTGAGTGCAGTCCAGTCTGCAGTGCCACCAGTAATGGAGCTGAAATCCTTTCCCATTAAAAAGAAGGGAAACGGTGATCACTCAGCACTGGGTTCAGCTCCCGCATGCATCAGTGTGTGATCTGAGGTGTAAACCAGTTTGGTGCGGTCTGATCTGCAACCCCTCAGACCGTGTCCCATCTTTTTTGTTAAATAGTATACTGTGAGGCCTCCTGCTGGTGGAGGTTGGCACTGCAGCTTGTTTACTACTAGCACGCACAGTCAGACTGCCACACTTCTGATAAATGAAGGATATTTGGATCAGCTATCAGTTCTCTGCAGATTTGAATGGAAGCCATGTCTGTATTTGTTAGCGTAATCTAGTAAACACTAAAAGGAACATCAGCGGGCCTCAGAATAAACACCCCAGGTCAAACCAAACACATAAAGACAGTCTACCAAAGTTCACATATGGGCTGGGTTATGAATCCTGTGAGTCCTGTGCCAACTGTAGAGTGATAGCACGGACACGTAGATACGTCAGGTCTATTTTTGGCCTCCCTCTCCATCGATCTGTTGACGAACTGAGATCAATCCTGGAAAAGCCATTACCACAGCGTATACGGAGGGGCTCACGCTGAACAGCAGTGATTAGATAAATACTGAAGCATCCGATTGATATTAAAGGTCTGAATACCTCCAGAGATTGCAGTCGGTCAATAGACATCAATTGCATAATCCATGTGCTCATATCTGTGTGTCTGTGTGTGTATTGTGCGCAATGTGGGGACCAAATTACTAATGATGACATCAAACTTTTCTGTACGCTAAAAGTATCTGGACACCCCTTGAAATTAGTCAGTTAAGGTGCTAGAACGGGCCCTCTGGAGCAGCTGTGAAGACCTGGGCCAAAGGTCACCATGCCCCAGGCAGAGTGTTGGCTAGAGGGGTATAAAGCCCCCAGCACTGTGGGCAGCTGTGGGGCTCTCTGGAGTGATGATGGAGCGCCATCCAATACCTTTCAGCTCAGTACCTGACCTCAGTGATGCTCTCGTGGCTGAATGCAATCAAATCCTCCTCACAGCAATGTTCCAACATTTAGTGTAAAGCTTTCCCAGAAGAGTAGAGGCTGTTACCACAGCAAATTGGACAGACCCCACAAAGATAGTATTACCACCCTGTGTGCATTCACCACTATGCGTATAGCAGAGAGGGTCTGAGGGGGGGATTACGCAACAGCCGGCCATTTGTAGTCAACTTGTAGTCACTATAAGCGTGAGAGGGGTCAGAGCTGTGCGTGATGTCCTGTTTAGTGGTCATTTGTATTCCACTGAGCTGAGAAACACTGGCAAAACCTATCCCCTGTGCTAACTACCCTATAGCAGCCCATTAACATACACTACATTGACAAAAGTATTGGGACAGCTGCTTATTTATTGTTTCTTCTGAAATCAAGGGGATTAAAAAGAGTCTACTGTTCACAAAATAAGGCTTTCTACTAGATTTTGGAGGAGAATTGCTGTGAGGATTTGATTGCATTCAGGAATCATCAGAATTAGAACAACGTGATCTCAGTGATTTTGAGCGAGCGTAGCATGGATATAATGGTATTAGCATTTTTAGAACTGCTGATCTGCTGGGATTTTCAGCACAACAGTCTCCAGAGTTACTCAGAATTGAATAGTAAAGAAAACACATGCAGTGAGCAGCAGTTCTGCAGACAGGAACGCCTCGTAGATATGAAAAGTCAAGAGGTCAACAGAGAATGGTCAGACGGGAGGAGCTGACAGAAAGGCCAGAAAGTAGCTCAGATGACCTTTCTATACACTTGTGGAGAGCAGAAAAGCATCTCTGAATGAACACCAACACCTCCAACCCTGAGAAGGATGAGCTACACCAGCAGAAGAACCACGTCAGGTTCCACTGTTGTCCGCCAAGACCAGAAAGCTGAGGCTGCAGTGGCTCAGCCCAGCACAAGCTCACCAACACTGGACAGCTGGAGACTGGAGAAACATAGCCTGGACTGATGAGTCTGGGTTTCTGCTGAGGAACTTTACTACAGATGGTAGATGGTCAGATGGTCAGATGAGCAGTCCAGGTTGGTGGAGGTGGTGTAATGGTGTGGGGCAGGTTGTCTTAATACACACTGGGTCGTTAATACCAATTAACCACTGAGGATCTTCCAGCATGATGATGCACCAGGTCACAAGGCAGAAGCATCTCGAACCGGTTTCATGAACATGAATTATGATTAGGAGATTATGAGTTCGGTGCTCTTCAGAGCTTTAGTCTTCCATAGAGGTAGAGGATGTGGATGCTACAGTGTGTGTGTGTGTGTAGTGTGTGTGTTCTGTTTGCAGTACCATGGTGTGAGTCTCTGTTCTCAAATCCTTTCTCTTGAATGACTCGATCCTGCCCGATCCGCTCTGAGCCGGACTGCGGCTGTCCCCACTGCCGGCCGGAGTGTGAGTAAAGGGGCTTTTCTCTCTCAGCTCAGTGGCCTGTAGCAGTGTGAATGAGTCAGGGAGAGAGAGAGAGAGAGAGAGAGAGAGAGAAAGAAAGAGAGAGAGAGAGAGAGAGAGAGAGAGAGAGAGAGAGTAATCAAGCAGAAGAGATTAAAGCGAAGACAAACTCCTGGAGATCTATAGAAGCAGACAGCGGTTACATAACCATGTCCCAATTCAGAGTGACTGGGATAGAGAGAGATAGGGATAGACATGGAGAGAGAGAGAGAGAGAGAGAGAGAGAGAGAGAGAGAGAGATTAGAACTGCTTCAGTCAGTCACACATATATTCTGCTGTCAGGCAAATCGGTCAGTACAAGAATCAAAAGAGCCAAGAAGATCAACAGATACTGTATCAAATCAGAACCAGAATCAGAATCAGAGTCAGAATCAGAGTCAGAATCAGATTTATTGGCCAAGTATGTTCACACACACAGCGTCTCTCTAGTATTAAAAATACACAGCTACTCTACATATCATTTACAGACAATACACAACATACAATCCACCGAGAACAATAGTACACACAGTATACAGAGACTATACCAGGGCATTTCTATACAGTGTGCTGTACAGTGCTATTCACAGAATAGCAGTATGCAGCTCTATATAGATTAAATATTGTGTAAAATTGACAAGATGACACTTAAAGACACTACAATAAAACAAACAAAAAGAAATATTGCATGAAATGATGCAGAGGAAGCATAAAAAGAGCAAACTATATTGGGCCACGAACTGACCCCTGAGGCACACCACAACTCAGAGCAGCAGCAGACACTCCGCCTCTTAGAAGCAGTTCTTTTAAGAAGTCCTGTGAGTTGTGAGGTGGGCGGGGCCTCCATGAGCATCAATCAGTGAGCCTTGGGTGCCGATGACTCTGTCGCCGGATCCCCAGTTGTCCTTCCTTGGAGCACTTTTGGTAGGTACTGACCACTGCATACCATGGGGGACCACCCCACAAGACCTGCCTGATGTTCTGGAGATGTTCTAGATTGAACCAGTCGTCTATCTAGAACATCACAGTCTGGTTCTTGTCAAAGTGTCTCAGATTCTTACGCTTCATCACCTTCATGAACTGACTGTTCTTCCCTCGCTGCCTAATATGTAGAGCCACCCCTCGACAGACAGGAGCCACTGGAGCAGATCCTCAGTGTTGTTCCCTTCAGCTGTTCAGTGGGGAGGGATGGACCCGCCAGCTGCTCCTGACCTCTTTAAGGGCCTTAAACACTGTAATTATTTAGTTATTTGATTGTGAATATTCCTCAGTAATGCTCACCGTTTCTCTGAAAGCAGGGTACCAAACGTCCCTACAGGTCACCCAGCATGCTCTCCCTGGCTGCTGTATTTTTAGTGAACTGTGCTGTTGGTTTTGGAGTGTCTCTGGGGTCAACGTCACTGAAAACCTCCCAAAAACAGCGATGACCCCAGGTTTGACCAGAACAAGAGCAAACAGGCAACACACTGACAACCACTCTCTTTATTTAGTTATTACACACGGCTGACCAGTGCCCACTGATAGCCAATAAGCTAAGTTCTTCATTAGTGGCAATTTTATCAGAAACACCTGCAAAATAGGCCCACTACCTATTTTTGGTGTACAGTTATCATAGGGAATTGATGTGGGGTTGCTAGTCAGTTGCTATGCTGCTCCAAGTGGTTGCTATGCAGTTGTTAAGTGGTTACTAGAGTGTTGCCAGGTGGTTGCTATGCACTTGCTATGCTGTAATTAGATTTTGATGCTTTACTTTTACGTCTGGTGCTGAAAATGACCTCACACTGCCCTCTAGTGGCAAATAAGTGCCATTACAAATACTGACGACAGCAGTGGCCATCACGTCCAGGTCACTGACCACTGACTTTCTGTTTATTTGGGTTTATTCGAATGGTTTATAGAGTTAATTACAGGTAGACACTCTCACTGACCACTGACTTTCTGTTTATTTGGGTTTATAGAGTTAATTACAGGTAGACACTCTCACTGCTGACATCCACAGTTTTAAATTATGTGAGGTGTGATTTCATCACAGCCAAAAGGGGGCAGTATTTGCTCAGAAATGTTTTACACTGCTGAACAACACAGTGAGTGCATGTATAAGGCAAGAGTTCCTATTAAAGTGGCCAGTGAGGAAGTATAGTAAGTGTTTCTAATAAAGTGGCCAGTGAGCAGAAGCTTGAGGTAGGGGTTTCTAATAAAGTGGCCAGTGAGCAAAAGCACAAGGTAGGGGTTTCTAATAAAGTGGCCAGTGAGCAGAAGCTTGAGGTAGGTGTTTCTAATAAAGTGGCCAGTGAGCAGAAGCACAAGGTAGGTGTTTCTAATATAGTGGCCAGTGAGCAGAAGGTTGAGGTAGGTGTTTCTAATAAAGTGGCCAGTGTGCAGAAGCACAAGGTAGGGGTTTCTAATAAAGTGGCCAGTGAGCAAAAGCACAAGGTAGGTGTTTCTAATATAGTGGCCAGTGAGCAGAAGCTTGAGGTAGGTGTTTCTAATAAAGTGGCCAGTGAGCAGAAGCACAAGGTAGGTGTTTCTAATATAGTGGCCAGTGAGCAGAAGGTTGAGGTAGGTGTTTCTAATAAAGTGGCCAGTGTGCAGAAGCACAAGGTAGGGGTTTCTTATAAAGTGGCCAGTGAGCAGAAGGTTGAGGTAGGTGTTTCTAATAAAGTGGCCAGTGAGCAGAAGGTTGAGGTAGGGGTTTCTAATAAAGTGGCCAGTGAGCAGAAGCTTGGGGTAGGTGTTTCTAATATAGTGGCCAGTGAGCAGAAGGTTGAGGTAGGTGTTTCTAATAAAGTGGCCAGTGAGCGGAAGCACAAGGTAGGGGTTTCTAATAAAGTGGCCAGGGATGAAGCAGAAGGTAAGTGTTTCTAATACAGTGGCCAGGGATGAAGCAGAAGGTAAGTGTTTCTAATACAGTGGCCAGGGATGAAGCAGAAGGTAAGTGTTTCTAATAAAGTGGCCAGGGATGAAGCAGAAGGTAAGTGTTTCTAATAAAGTGGCCGGGGATGAAGCAGAATGCAGGGGTATGATGATTAATATTCCATTATTAAACCCAGCACATCATTGTGTAATATAAACAGGCCCTTTATAACACAGCTTGGAGGCATCTGGGACGGTTCTGTGGAAATGATAATGAGGGTTCTTTTATCGGTTCCTCCAGGGACGCATGCAGGTTGATTTCTATTCCACTTTCTCTGAGGAGACGTTTTGGCACCGGACAGATGTTGCTTTGTTATGCACAACCTTGGAAGGTGCGACATCCATAATTCATACAAAGCTTCTGCAGGAACTTGTGTCTCTGAGACCAGAACCCAAGAACAGAAGAGTCGCACAGATGGAATATTCTGCATCCACACACAGGAGAAGATCACCCCCCCTCCTCCCAGTGCAGTCCACCAGCCAGGCCAATGTATGGCGCTTCTTTAGGTTTACACTGGAGCTACAAGGCTAATGTAGCTAACAAGCAATAGAAGCTAATGTATAGCAATTAGCATTGTAATTTTCTTTTTTTAATTTTAGAAGCCACTTTATTAGAAACACCTATGTTGTGCCTCCACTCAGTGTTTCACATCACTGGTTATTTAATGAGGACAGAGCTCATTTACATACATCAGTCTTAAAGGTACAGTAATAACTAGAAAAAAGATTTCCTGAAGGAAACACTAAGTAAAATGAAAGTGTTAGCTAGGTGGTCACTATGGTATCCCAGGTGGTTGCCTCCATTTTACTAAGTGTTACCTAGGTGGTCACTATGGTGTCCCAGGTGGTTGCTTTCATTTTACTAAGTGTTAGCTAGGTGGTCACTATGGTGTCCCAGGTGGTTGCTTCCATTTTACTAAGTGTTACCTAGGTGGTCACTATGGTATCCTAGGTGATTGCTTTCATTTTACTAAGTGTTACCTAGGTGGTCACTATGGTATCCTAGGTGATTGCTTTCATTTTACTAAGTGTTAGCTAGGTGGTCACTATGGTATCCTAGGTGATTGCTTTCATTTTACTAAGTGTTACCTAGGTGGTCACTATGGTATCCTAGGTGGTTGCTATGACGGGGGCTACAGTGTTGCAAGTTGATTGCAATTGTATTTCAGGTGGCTTTTATGGTGTTGTTTAGTGGTTGCTAGGAAATAGTTTGCTATGGTTTCCCAGACAGTTGCTATGGTGTCTCAGGTGGTCGCTATGATGCTGCCAAATGCCTGCTAGGCCGGTGATACAGTGTTGCTGTTAGAAGTTGATTGCAATAGTATTCATTCAGTCGCTATGGTGTTGTTTACTGGTTGAGAGGAAATTTGGTATCCCATGTGGTTGCTATGGTGTCTCAAGTGGTTGTGAAGTGGTCGCTGTGGTACCACCTGTGGTTGGTTGGTTTGGTGTTACTAGTGTCATCGTGTCAATAGATGCACCCTGTTCATTTCTACGGTTAAATATTTGATCAAAAAGCAGATAAAAGCTCGACTCACACAATCGGACCAATTAATCTGGAGCTGGAAGGAGATACGTGGTGAAAATCCTGCAGAAAAATATTAATAAATGGTTAATATAAATCAGAGAACAATACAGCTGAAAAAACAGCCTGTTTGATTCTAAGGACCTGAGGAGAACTGAGGTATAAGAAACCTGCAGGATATGGGCTCTTTAATGAGGGGGTGACCCGGCCCGTTTCTGTATGGTTTGTTTATGTATAATGAGTTCTACTGGAGAACCCCAGCATTAGCAACACAGAGCACTGCAGACTGCAGGCGTCTGATGCAGTTTCTGGGACAGGGTCCAGCCTTTCATCTAATAAACATCAAACCCCACTCTTTCCCTCCAGTCAAAACAACCACTTACAGTCAGAGATTCCAATATTTTAATATATACGATATCATGCCACGCTTCTTCATAAATGACTTGTTTTCTGTTTTAATATTTTTACATAGAAGCAAACAACTAACACACCTGTAACCCCCCCACACACACACTGCAGGCCAGCAGAACACACCTGTAACCCCCCCCCCCCCCCACACACACACACACACACACACTGCAGGCCAGCAGAACACACCTGTAACCCCCCCACACACACACTGCAGGCCAGCAGAACACACCTGTAACCCCCCCCCCCCCCACACACACACACACACACACACTGCAGGCCAGCAGAACACACCTGTAACCCCCCCACAGACACACACACTGCAGGCCAGCAGAACACACCTGTAACTCCCCCACACACACTGCAGGCCAGCAGAACACACCTGTAACCCCCCCACAGACACACACACTGCAGGCCAGCAGAACAAACCTGTAACCCCCCCCCCCCTCCCCACACACACACACACACACTGCAGGCCAGCAGAACACACCTGTAACCCCCCACAGACACACACACTGCAGGCCAGCAGAACACACCTGTAACTCCCCCACACACACTGCAGGCCAGCAGAACAAACCTGTAACACCCCCACACACACACTGTAGGCCAGCAGAACACACCTGTAACCCCCCCACAGACACACACACTGCAGGCCAGCAGAACACACCTGTAACCCCCCCACACACACTGCAGGCCAGCAGAACACACCTGTAACCACCCCCCCCCCCCCCCCCCACCCCCACACACACACACACACACACACACACACACACACACACACACACTCACTGCAGGCCAGCAGAACACACCTGTAACCCCCCCCCCACACACACACACTGCAGGCCAGCAGAACACACCTGTAACCCCCCACACACACACACTGCAGGTCAGAACAACACACCTGTAAACCCCCCCCCCCCACACACACACACACACACACACACACACTGCAGGTCAGAACAACACACCTGTAACTGTTACACATGTTACAGGTTCATTTTTACACCAAAATGCAGAATAAAGAACCGTGGACTAAACTCAGTCCACAACAGCAGCTCTAGTGTCCGAAAGGAATACTTAATAATAATAATAATAATAATAATAATAACATGCGCAATATTTTTATTTTAATATTTGTAAATAGATTTTACACACAATAACAATGAAAATAACAAAATAACATAAAAATAACAAAAACATTAACAATGGGTTCCTTGTTTATTAACATTTATGTACACTCATACTATGGTATATACATATATTCTAATATTAATATCAGTGTTAATATTAAATAATCCAACAAAACAATAATAATAGTGGGGCATTATGGGATATATAAACACACATGGCCCAAATAAATAGATTTAATGTTTTATATTTTTATAACATTTGAAATAATATGTAATATTATGATATTATGTGTTAGTATCAGTACAGTACTGTACATCACTAAGAGCACTGACCACCTCCCACTGCCCGGTTGTGCTGACTCGTGCTGGTGCTGCAGACTGAGCTAGTGAAGGAGGTGCTCCCTAATACTTTTGGTCGAGTGTGTGTGTGTGTGTGTGTGTGTGTGTGTGTGCTGGATCAGAAGTGAATGAACAGCTCTAAAGTGTTTTGTTCTCCCGTGGCTTTAGAGGCCCGTTGTAACGACTGTAACTCCAGACGTTCTCACGCACACAAAGGACACTTTTACCCCCCCCCCCCCCCATCACCACCACCCCCCGCAGAAACACAATCTCCACACAAGCAATGCAACCCGTTACGTGGCTAAAGACTCAAAACACAACACTGACTAAACACTTCATGAGGTCCTCGATGGTCAACAAATCACATTCAATTCATTCACCTACAATATGGATCAAACACACACTGAATGAAACGCTGAATATCTGAACTCAGATCAGCCCTTTCTGCTGGTGTGTTAGGTCTCAGTTCATCATCAGGGTGAACAGTATTACAGATATATACAGTTATATATTACATACAGCCTGCCTGTTGTGCTTCCATCGGTATTTCATCGCTGTTATGAGGAAACCTGGGAAGAGACACATGAATTTAAAGTGCCCATAATCACCAAAAAGCACGGTTTATTGAATTAATAATAATAATAAAGTTTAAGGACTTTGTTAAGGATTATTAAAGTCCAGGACTGGGCGGTGTGACCAGAAATGTGCATCACAGCATTTCACTGTATATCACAATATTTTAGTTTATTAAATTATCATTATATTTATGCCAGTAAAATTGACTAATGAATTGCCTTATTTTTAAACAGTAGGCTGGTCTTTATAGGTCAACAGTGGCTCACTTCACTACAAATACACATTTTTAACAATACAGATTTTGTTTGTGTGTGTGAAAAATAAACAAGACCGAATAATTATAAAAAAGATAATAAATAATACATCAAAATTAATACAATTAAATAAGAAAAAAAATCATTTTCCTCAGAAAGCTTTTAGTTTAATGACTGTAGTGTGTTCAGAAAGTGCTTAACACCCTGCAAGTAGGTGTGTGTGTGAGTGTGTGTAGAGAAAGAGGGAGCGACTGTTTTTGGTTTTTAAACTAAACTGAAAAAAATTAAAAAGTAGGATATGGGCCCTTTAATGCAGCCCTTGAACAGAGATACTCTTCCGAGTTATGAGGTTTTCCTCTAACAGCGATGATTTACTGCCATTTTCCATTAGCCACCGTATCAGTGGTGAATAATGGCAGTAATGAGCCGATGATATCTCCCCTGTGCCCTTTCCTGACAGCATGGCTGTGTTTATATCAAAGTGTGGGGGAAGATTGCCCGCGGCCGGCCTGCGTGGATGAAAGAGAGCTGAGGGGATGACTTCGCTGTTTGAGCTGGTGATGGAGTGAATCTGCAGGACTCAGAAACTGATTTCAGGGGCGAAAAGGACGGAGTTGGGGAATCTGAATGAAGCCGGTTGTGAAAATAAATGAATGAAACACTGATGATCAACATCATCACCATCAGACACCATCACATGAAGCGTCTAAAGATTAACAGAGAGTGTACAGCCCTTATCGGTCAGGGAGGAGCAAAGTAAGACGGGTTTATTTGGCAGTATTTGCAGCAGAGTGTAAAAAAACACACAGAGGCCTCGTCTGATTTCTCTGATTTCTCTGATTTCGTCTGATTTCAGTTCAGTTGGCCTCCAGCTCCTAAATTATGTCTCGACTGCACTCTGAAAACTGCTGGGTTTGGGTTTTACCTTCAGGTTGGGTCCTTTTGTTGGGTCATTTACACTTAGATATAGATAGATAGTTTACCTGCTGTAGTAGCATGTTCTGGGTCATTTACACAGCTCTAGATACGTTACCTGCTGTATTAGCATGTTCTGGCTCATGTACACAGCTCTAGATACGTTACCTGCTGTATTAGCATGTTCTGGCTCATGTACACAGCTCTAGATACGTTACCTGCTGTATTAGCATGTTCTGGCTCATGTACACAGCTCTAGATACGTTACCTGCTGTATTAGCATGTTCTGGGTCATTTACACAGTTCTAGATACGTTACCTGCTGTATTAGCATGTTCTGGGTCATTTACACAGTTCTAGATAAGTTATCTGCTGTATTAGCATGTTCTAGCTCATGTACACAGTTCTAGATACGTTACCTGCTGTAGTAGCATGTTCTGGGTCATTTACACAGCTCTAGATACGTTACCTGCTGTAGTAGCATGTTCTGGGTCATTTACACAGCTCTAGATACGTTACCTGCTGTATTAGCATGTTCTGGCTCATGTACACAGCTCTAGATACGTTACCTGCTGTATTAGCATGTTCTGGCTCATGTACACAGCTCTAGATACGTTACCTGCTGTATTAGCATGTTCTGGGTCATTTACACAGTTCTAGATACGTTACCTGCTGTATTAGCATGTTCTAGCTCATGTACACAGTTCTAGATACGTTACCTGCTGTAGTAGCATGTTCTGGGTCATGTACACAGCTCTAGATACGTTACCTGCTGTATTAGCATGTTCTGGGTCATTTACACAGTTCTAGATAACTTATCTGCTGTATTAGCATGTTCTGGGTCATTTACACAGTTCTAGATAGGTTATCTGCTGTATTAGCATGTTCTGGGTCATTTACACAGTTCTAGATACGTTACCTGCTGGATTAGCATGTTCTGGCTCATGTACACAGCTCTAGATACGTTACCTGCTGTATTAGCATGTTCTGGCTCATGTACACAGCTCTAGATACGTTACCTGCTGTATTAGCATGTTCTGGGTCATTTACACAGTTCTAGATACGTTACCTGCTGTATTAGCATGTTCTGGGTCATTTACACAGTTCTAGATAAGTTATCTGCTGTATTAGCATGTTCTAGCTCATGTACACAGTTCTAGATACGTTACCTGCTGTAGTAGCATGTTCTGGGTCATGTACACAGCTCTAGATACGTTACCTGCTGTATTAGCATGTTCTGGGTCATTTACACAGTTCTAGATAACTTATCTGCTGTATTAGCATGTTCTGGGTCATTTACACAGTTCTAGATAGGTTATCTGCTGTATTAGCATGTCTGGGTCATTTACACAGTTCTAGATACGTTACCTGCTGTATTAGCATGTTCTGGCTCATGTACACAGTTCTAGATACGTTACCTGCTGGATTAGCATGTTCTGGCTCATGTACACAGTTCTAGATAGGTTATCTGCTGTATTAGCATGTTCTGGGTCATTTACAGTTCTAGATAGGTTATCTGCTGTATTAGCATGTTCTGGGTCATTTACACAGTTCTAGATACGTTACCTGCTGTATTAGCATGTTCTGGGTCATTTACACAGTTCTAGAAATGTTACCTACTGTATTAGCATGTTCTGGGTCATTTACACAGTTCTAGATACGTTACCTGCTGTATTAGCATGTTCTGGGTCATTTACACAGTTCTAGATACGTTACCTGCTGTATTAGCATGTTCTGGGTCATTTACACAGTTCTAGATACGTTACCTACTGTATTAGCATGTTCTGGGTCATTTACACAGTTCTAGATAAGTTATCTGCTGTATTAGCATGTTCTGGGTCATTTACACAGTTCTAGATATGTTACCTGCTGTATTAGCATGTTCTGGCTCATGTACACAGTTCTAGATACGTTACCTGCTGGATTAGCATGTTCTGGCTAATTTACACAGTCTAGATACGTTACCTGCTGAGTTAGCATGTTTTGCTGGGTTCTTTACATGGTTCTTGGTAGTTTTTGGGTATTTTATCCACTAGATCCATGTGTAGATCAGTGTCTGTCAGCCCTGGTCCTGGACTAAGGCGCTTCTTTGCTTCCAACACACCTGATTCAACTAATCAGCTCGTTAACCAGCCCTTTCAGAGCTGAGGGTGTTCTACAGCAGGGAGCCCGCTAAAATGGTCCGGTTCCTCCAGGACCGGAGTTAAGAAACGCTGGTTTAGATCACAGTAAAAACCCAAATATTTTTTAATTTTAATTTTTCTGCTTACAATGGTTTCTGTAAAATATACACATTCCATTGTATTCTCTTAATGAAAAAATAAAATAATAAATAAATAAATAAATTCTGACAGAATTGGCATTAGCTTGCTATGATTAACTAACAGACATCAAAGTGTCAGCTCTAGAGGATTTCTAGCCAGTGTAGCTTGTTGTGTGATATTTGGTAGACTGTATCAGCTGGTCAGCAAATTAATTAGTTAGCTGGTCAGCAAATTAATTCGGTTGCCAGATTGATATAAAAGAGGCTATTATTCACATATGTATTTCATGCAAAACATAGATAACCTAACATGGTTTCAGGGTTTGTTTGTTGTGTGGCTGTGCGTTATTTGTTTATTTATTTGTTTATTTATTTGTTTACTTCTGGTGTTGAGCAGAATATCTGCAGCAAGCTGGGAAGAAGTGCGAGTATTTGCAGTTACTTGCGATGTGGCACAACAGATAACACCACTACCTGCCAGTGAGCTACTGCACCATGTGGGAGACTGGGGATCAATTCCCAGTCTGGGTGACTGTGCTGCGCTACACCAATAGAGCGCTTGGGCAAGACTCCTAACACTACATTGACCCGCCTCTGTAATACGAGTTACCTTGTAAATTGCTCTGGATAAGAGCACATAAATGTGAAATGTGAATGTTTAACAGCGACGATTTAGCCGCTACATTAGCACGTTTTATTGGGGGGGGTATTTATATTATACGGCTCTTGGGTAGTGTATCTGCTACAGTACTGTATAAATGACCCATTGCTGTATTTGTCCAAACTAGGCCCAGCACTGGGTTGCCACTGGGATCATTTTAACCCAGCATTTTTTAGAGTGTGGGAATAATTCTTATTACAAAATAGTTCAGTACTAAAATACTAATGTTAGCATAGCCCAGTAACTCCCTTTAGGTCATAGAGTACTTTTAATTTTCAGTGGCTATTTCAGTGGCTAGCTGGGAGATATCGCTCACCTTGGTGAGAAAACTGGACGCTTGTATTTTTGGCCATCCGCTTCACCCATACGCAGCTACTGTAGCGCTGGAGTTGGATCACTCCTTTAGAAAACGGCAGTGCTGTTCACACAGTGTCACGGCTTATTCGAGATTTCAACATCAAGCATGATATCCAGAAGAACACTGACGGAGGAACACTGCACCACAGGACAGGAGTGAAACTGTACAACATCATGAGGAAACGGAGTCATTTTCTTTCAGTCTGAGTAACAACATGCTCGTGGTGTTTCTCGCTCATCCTGGTCCGTGCCATAACTGTGAATAATCAGAGTAACAGTGGCACGGCGTGAGCATGTGAAGCAGGGCTCTGAAATTTCACCTTCTGAAGCTCCTCCATCTGCGCTCCTCAAATACATTTAAACGTGGACCTGTTCCCAAGCAGAGCGCTACTGCCTCTTCATCAACCCTGCAAGGGGTTAATCAGCTGTGCCGCAAAGCTGCTCCATCCCCTGCTCCATTTAGTCTTACACACACACACTATATGTCCAAATGTTTGTGAACACCCCTTGCAATGAATGCATTCAGCTACTTTAAAGTTGCACACGTAGCTGAAACAGATGTGCAAATGCAAACACACACACAGCTTGTCAAGAACTGCCAATACAATAGGACTCTCTGGAGCAGATCTACATCATGACCCTATCGGCACCATGCTGCCTAATAATGCCAGGCGTGGACTAGAGGGGTATAAAGCCCCCCAGCATTGAGGAGCTGTGGAGCAGCGGAAGAACTGTGTTCTCTGGAATGATGGTGGTGCTTCATTTAATACTTCTGGGATGAGTTGTGGAGTTGGGGATGATCATCATCCAACATCTTGACCTCACTCATGCTCTTGTTGCTGAATGCAATCAAATCCTCACAGCAATGCTCCTGCTCCAAAAAACGAAGGAATAAGCAGGTGTCCCAATACTTTTGTCCATATAGTGTATTGTAGCAATGGGTCTTACTGATGCTATTTGGAGTCTAGCCCATTAAAACGTCCATGTTGTGTTAGCCACTACGCTAACCAACTATGTTGTATATACAGCAGGGCCTTGGCAGCTTGAACAATTCGGGGGATTAGCAGCCAGCTAATGTCAATTCTGTCAATGCTGTACTTTCTAGTAGCTTCCCCCCACAAAACAACCTCAATACTGCTAGCGTCATCCATGCTAGGTAGCCACACCGTCTAAAGGTAAAGTCAGCCTGACCGCCCCACCACCCCCAGTGGAGGATGAGAAGGTGGC